>NC_081208.1:12952497-13129997 GCF_902713425.1 Acipenser ruthenus | reverse complement strand
GGTCTGCCATGTTTGGAAAAAGTGGATGGGCATTGCCTATGTTATTAAAGAATGCTTCCCTTGTTTGGTTGTATTTCTCAGTGTAGGAGAAAGTGCATCTCTGTCTCAACCTCTCCTGTCTCACAGTGACCACAGAGCCTGTTCTCTCTGGGCAGACAGGTCTGCTTGTGTCGGCCTTTTTCTGTGGCCAGGTTGTGGTCACTGATCCTGCACTTGGTCAGGATCTGTCTCTGTTTTGTATCTCTGACAGCGGAGAGATACTCTTCTTGGGTATAGTTTATTTTTAGGGCCCGATAACAATCCAGTTTATTTGGGGATTTTGTTTCTATGTCCCAATGTTTCAGATAGGAGTTTTTGGTTTGTTTTAGAATTTGGTTTACTCTGCTTGGGGGGTGGTAAGCAGTGTTGACCTGAAGCTGGTTTGTGTTAGTATTAGTGGGGGTCAGTGCAGTGAGCTTCAAGGCCAGCAGACTTAGGGGACTCTTTTCAGGGCTGAGCTCTTGGGTTTGGAGGGCCTTTGACAGGGTGACTGAGCGGTGACGTCACGGCAGAAGCAGGAACAAAAACTGACACCAGGGACGTACTGCAGGTAAAGGCGCTCGCGCCGTTTTTATTTACAAAAACAAAAACAAATAAAATATTTAAACCAAAAACACACTACTCACAGAGCAAAATAAAAGGGTTAACAAAAACAAATCTCGAACACAAAATAACACGATCAGGCTGGGCAATAGCCTTCACTGATCCTTTGTCTTTTAAATAAAGTTTCTCTCTCTTAATCGCCGTCTCTCTGCTCGCTCTTTCCTCTCTCACACCCACCTTGAGTGCCGAGAGCTGCAGGCTTTTTATATCATGGCCGAGGAGTTTAACCAATTAGTAAATCATCCTATTACCCCTCGGCCACAATCTGCACGGGTTTATTAATTGTGTTGTGGATGGGGCTACCCATCCACACTAAACAAAACAATCGGCTACGCCGTCATTTAACCAAAACAATAACAAAACATACGCCGACATAAAAATAAACAAACACAAAGCAATCTGCACAGGGGCGGAGGGGGAGACCCCGATCTAAAATAAAATAAACAAATCAATGTACAGGGCTGCTCGCCTTGTTAGAGGGCCTTATACTGGAGTGAGTCTGACTCACTTTTCTTTAGATGCATCCAAAATTGGCCGACTCAAGGGAATGTGACACACCCTCGATAAGCGTTCAGATATACATTATTCATTCATGCCCACAGTTGTGACGGCCTGCTGTGTACTCTACAACAAGGTCCTCTCAGATGTGGCAATGCCAGGCACAACGTGATGCACGCAATGAAGAGCAGCCCCCGGATCAACTTTACGACTGTCGACCGAATGCTGAAGCCCTGGCAGCTCGGCGCGCTTTGTTTAAATTAGTGTGGAACAAGCTCACAGCAGCCTAGTTGTTTTTTTAGATTTTAGTGCAAGAAGCTCAGAGGAGCCTTTTTTTAATGGATAACTTTTTGTATAATTGCTTTAATTCAAATGGCAGGTGATGGTGATTAAGCACATGGTTGTATTTCTGTTCCTGTGATGTTTAGGAGTTACCAGTACTTTAAGGATTTTGTATGTATGTGTGTATGCTGTACCGACCCGAGAGAGTGTGATTGTGGCTGAAGGGGCACCTGGGCTTCCAGTCTGTGCAGAACCAAAGAAAAACTCCTATGTCTTTGCTTTTCACTTTTATCCCAAGTTCCCCACCCTGCTGCCACTTGTTTTCTAAATAAAGTTTGGGCATTAAGCTGTTTCATTGAAATAGCTGTCTTTCTCCATCCTTGGTGCACATCAACTGCGCCTCAAAAGAGGCTGAATCAAAACATGTTAGCTTAGCCCTTATGAGGAATGCAATAATAAATCCACACAACCTCACCAATCTCTAAAGGTAAGAAAATGGATTTGAAATCTTCACTTAGCATTCCTGGTATAACAATGGCTTAAACTCCACAATATTGAGTTACAAAACTAAACATGAAATACAACCTAAACAGTATCAATCACTTCTCTGGTGTGTCTGATTTCAGCTAATCCGCTGCAGTGAACAACAGCACTGCAGTGAACAATAGCACCGCAGTGAACAATAGCGCTGCAGTGAACAATAGTGCTGAAGTGAACAACAGCACTGCAGTGAACAATAGCACCGCAGTGAACAATAGCGCTGCAGTGAATAATAGCGCTGCAGTGAACAATAGTGCTGAAGTGAACAACAGCACTGCAGTGAACAATAGCACCGCAGTAAACAATAGCGCTGCAGTGAACAATAGCACCGCAGTGAACAATAGCGCTGCAGTGAACAATAGCACCACAGTGAACAATAGCGCTGCAGTGAACAATAGTGCTGCAGTGAACAATAGCTCCGCAGTGAACAATAGCACCGCAGTGAACAATAGCGCTGCAGTGAATAATAGCGCTGCAGTGAACAATAGTGCTGAAGTGAACAACAGCACTGCAGTGAACAATAGCACCGCAGTAAACAATAGCGCTGCAGTGAATAATAGCGCTGCAGTGAACAATAGTGCTGAAGTGAACAACAGCACTGCAGTGAACAATAGCGCTGCAGTGAATAATAGCGCTGCAGTGAACAATAGTGCTGAAGTGAACAACAGCACTGCAGTGAACAATAGCACCGCAGTAAACAATAGCGCTGCAGTGAACAATAGCACCGAAGTAAACAATAGCGCTGCAGTGAACAATAGTGCTGCAGTGAACAATAGCACCACAGTGAACAATAGTGCTGCAGTGAACAATAGTGCTGCAGTGAACAATAGCTCCGCAGTGAACAATAGCACCGCAGTGAACAATAGCGCCGCAGTGAACAATAGCGCCGCAGTGAACAATAGCGCCACAGTGAACAATAGCACCGCAGTGAACAGTAGCACCGCAGTGAACAATAGCACCACAGTGAACAATAGCGCCGCAGTGAACAATAGCTCCGCAGTGAACAATCGCGCCGCAGTGAACAATAGCGCCGCAGTGAACAATAGCGCCGCAGTGAACAATAGCACCGCAGTGAACAATAGCACCGCAGTGAACAATAGCGCCGCAGTGAACAATAGCGCTGCAGTGAACAATAGCTCCGCAGTGAACAATAGCGCCGCAGTGAACAATAGAGCCGCAGTGAACAATAGCACCGCAGTGAACAGTAGCACCGCAGTGAACAGTAGCACCGCAGTGAACAATAGCACCGCAGTTAACAATAGTGCTGCAGTGAACAATAGCTCCGCAGTGAACAATAGCGCCGCAGTGAACAATAGCGCCGCAGTGAACAATAGCGCCGCAGTGAACAATAGCACCGCAGTGAACAATAGCGCCGCAGTGAACAATAGCGCTGCAGTGAACAATAGCTCCGCAGTGAACAATAGCACCGCAGTGAACAGTAGCACCGCAGTGAACAATAGCACCACAGTGAACAATAGCACCACAGTGAACAATAGCACCGCAGTGAACAATAGCGCTGCAGTGAACAATAGCACCACAGTGAACAATAGTGCTGCAGTGAACAACAGTGAAGGATGAGTTGAGATATCCACAGTTTAAAACCTGTTTTAATAATCTGCATACAGTACAAAATATATATATATATATACAACAAAACATAACAAAACAAGCAATGGATGGCTGTAATGTGCTCTACCTAACCAGCAGCCCTAAAAAAACACCCTTGTGTAGGTTCCTGCAAATGTAAATAATCGTTTTAAACTAGAGGTTATGGGATTAGTCTAGTAAGACGTATCGCTTGTACAGGGTATGTTTTCTAGTGAATTTGGTTGTAGTGTGGAGGAAGCAGTGGTGTGAGTTGGTGCTGTGACTCGCAGGTGGGCAGGAAATTGTGGTCTGGGCAACTGAGAGATTTCTGCCACAGGATTGTGGCCCGGCGGTGTTCATATTGTGTAGCTGCCTCATTTCACCCCCCCACTTCTGGCCTAATACCAGCTAGAACCTCAGTAGCATGTACGTTTCTGCTGCACTGGCACACCGTTCAAAACCATGACCTGCTGGTGGAATGGCTGGAGCGATGGAACCGATCCACAAAAAGAGACACAACCCAACCAGGTAACTACAGACCAGTAAGCCTGACTTCTATAATATGGAAACTTATGGAAACTATAATAAGATCCAAAATGGAAAATTACCTATATGATAACAATATCCTGGGAGACAGTCAGCATGGTTTTAGGAAAGGGAGATCGTGTCTAACTAACCTGCTTGATTTTTTTGAAGATGCAACATCAACAATGGATAATTACAAAGCCTACGACATGGTTTATTTAGATTTCCAGAAAGCTTTTGACAAAGTCCCGCATAAAAGATTAATTCTCAAACTGAACGCAGTAGGGATTCAAGGAAATGCATGCACCTGGATTAGGGAGTGGTTAACATGTAGAAAACAGAAAGTACTGATTAGAGGAGAAACCTCAAAATGGAGCGAGGTAACCAGTGGTGTACCACAGGGATCAGTATTAGGTCCTCTGCTATTCCTAATCTACATTAATGATTTAGATTCTGGTATAGTAAGCAAACTTGTTAAATTTGTAGACGACACAAAGATAGGAGGAGTGGCAAACACTGTTGCAGCAGCAAAGGTCATTCAAAATGATCTAGACAGCATTCAGAACTGGGCAGACACATGGCAAATGACATTTAATAGAGAAAAGTTTAAGGTATTGCATGCGGGCAATAACAATGTGCATTACAAATACCATATAAATATCATATTGAAATTGAAGAAGGAATCTATGAAAAATACCTAGGAGTTTATGTTGACTCAGAAATGTCTTCATCGAGACAATGTGGGGAAGCTATAAAAAAGGCCAACAAGATGCTTGGATATATTGGGAGAAGTGCTGAATTTAAATCAAGGGAAGTAATGTTAAAGCTTTACAATGCATTAGTAAGACCTCACCTAGAATATTGTGTTCAATTCTGGTCACCTCGTTACAAAAAGGATATTGCTGCTCTAGAAAGAGTACAAAGAAGAGCAACCAGAATTATCCCGGGTTTAAAAGGCATGTCGTATGCAGACAGGTTAAAAGAATTGAATCATTTCAGTCTTGACTATGCGGTGATCTGATTCAAGCATTAAAAATCCTAAAAGGTATAGACAATGTCGACCCAGGGGACTTTTTCGACCTGAAAAAAGAAACAAGGACCAGGGGTCACAAATGGAGATTAGATAAAGGGGCATTTACACAGAGAATTGTGAGGGTCTGGAACCAACTCCCAAGTAATGTTGTTGAAGCTGACACCCTAGGATCCTTCAATAAGCTGCTTGATGAGATTCTGGGATCAATAAGCTACTAACAACCAAACGAGCAAGATGGGCTGAATGGCCTCCTCTCGTTTGTAAAAGTTCTTATGTTCTTATGTTCTTATGAATCCCAAGACTGCGGGTCTCTTTTTTCCTGTTATCCTGTATGGGATTCTGCATACAGGAAAATAATAAACAAAAAGTACATCATACCAGTACACAGAAATGTGGCCATAGCTGAAAACAAATTGCTAGGTACCAAGCATTTTAACATCAAATTCATATTCATTAGCTTATTAATTATTTAAATTATTGTTTTACTTACCATTGTCACATTCCTCACCAGTGAACACATCCACAGCATTGTCATCTCTGCTAGGCTCACTTGTGTGGAATCAGAAGATATCTGGTGATTCTATTATTTATAATACTAAATGTATAATATATAATAGAAACCTGGGGACAGCAGATAAAGTCTGCCATACGCTTTCATTTCAAATCTAAATTACTCAGACCTCTCTATAGTCACATATAACTCTTTTTATGTTATGAATACTGAATACTTCCGGAGCGCTGACCATGTAAATACAGACTGAAAAAAGTATGCGCTAGCTCATGAAATTCGTTTGGAAAGTATTTCCATTGCATTTGTGCAAATTATTTATCGTACAGGATCAATTTTATTGAAATTTTTTTTTTTTGTTCGCTCACATGAACGAACCGAATTCCGCCTGTTTCCATCACAGTTGTCCAGCTTTTTCTTATATTTTATGAGTTTCAGATCATAAAAAAAAGTTTAATGGAAACATGGCTTGTGTTTTAAGTCACGGTTCAAATGTCAGAGCAGGGGTGGCTGTTTCATTTTTTCCAGGTTTTAAGTTGGAAATCTTAGCAATAGATGAAACTGTTGACAGAAGACTCTTAAAAGTAGAGGTAAATTATGGTGCTTTTTAAAATTAATTTTATTAATATTTTTGCTCCTAATGTTGGGGGAGCGAGTTTTGTTTTTTAAAAAGCTAACAGGTGCTAGTGTGATACTGGTCATGTCCTCATACTGGGAGGGGATTTGAACTGCATTATGGATTTTAACAATGATAGAAACCACGGGGAGCCCAATCCCCAATCTGTCAGGGAGCTGGCCACTGTATTAAACACTTTTGACCTGGTTGACATCTGGAGGAATTTTCATCCCAACAGCAAACAATGCACATATGTAACTGAGATGGATTTACCAGTGAGCAGGAGGATGATGGGAAATGTAGTTCTGAGAGGTCCATGCGGGTACATGGGAAGCCATCTTTAGGCAGGGAATGCAATTTAAAAGTTTAAAAAAAGTGGTCAAAATGTTAAAAAAAAGAATTGAAACAATACCCACACCTTACATAAACAGTTGTAGCAACACATGGGAACATGTAACACAATAAAATAAAAAGGGCCTTATGTACCCTTTAATGTCTTCATTACTAATGACAGGGAAGTCGCCGTGCTGGAGTCCTGCATTAAGAATTATGAAAAGGTCACCTCAGCTCGGGTCAACTGGGCAAAAACTGCAGCTTTTTTGTCTGGTAACTCCCCCTTCACTGCCCCAGCGCTAACCTGGGAAAACACTGGAGTTAAGATATCGGGAGTATTGTTTTTGGAAAAAGAAGCGTTCATGCAACAGAACTGGGATTGCGGGATGAAGTGAAAGGGAGGCTGCAGAGCTGGCAGTGGCTCCTTTCACGACTCTCATTTAGGGGGAGGGTCCTCGTCATTAACAGTCTGCTGGCATCCATGCTCTGGCACAGGCTGGTGTGTCTGGACCCTCCCCTGGGTCTGTTTAATGAGATTCAGAAGTGTCTGGTCCAGTTTTTCTGGAGTTGGCTGTGTCCGGTCGTACTGTACCTCCTCCGTGAGGAGGGAGGGCAGGGGCTGATAGATATCCCCAGCAGGGTGGCAGCGTTTAGGCTGCAGGCTGCCCAGAAGCTGCTCTACGCCCCAGAGAGAAGCTGGAGAGGCCTGGCTCACTCACTCCTGAACGAAGGGGGGGAGCTGGTGCTCGACAGACACCTGTTTTTTAATACTCCCTGAGCAGCTCAATGATAGCAGGATGGATAATTTTTATAAATACCTGCTTAATGCATGGAGGATTTTAAATAGAGGTGAAAGTACCAGTAAAATATGTGCTGCCGTTACATATCAACTTTGCTTAAGTACTGCATTGGTGTGCCTGGCGAGATAATACTAGCAGAATAGACCGATGTATTGGGCTATGTTCGCGCCATTCAAAAATAAAATAAACAATCATATGTATTTTAATCATTCTGTGTTTATCATGTTTATATGGTAATATTAATAGTTGATCTTTTTTAAAATCTGGCTTTTTTTGCACATTTAACATGTTTTGACATGGCAATATAAAGAAATTAGAGTTGATATCATCTGCAATAAATACACCCAGTGTTTAATTTTTAAACTTGCAACCTCTGCCTAGAAGATAATAAAACCTTCAAGTCCCCCTCAAATGAATGAAGGATAACAGAGACAGTATTGCAGTTAAAAACAGAGTTTATTATCAAGTAACACAAGAATTGAATGAGGTATCAGCCAGAATCTTCTTTACTAGCTAACAAAGATACGTTTATGCTCATCAGATGTGCTGATAATGTAAACTGTAGCTCTATTAGAACCTCCCTCCCACCACACACCAACCCGATAAACTACAAAATAGAAAAAAATAACAAAATAAAACACACGCACTCGCGCGCGCGCACGCACACACACACGGAACAAAGTGAACGTGTAAAGTAACACAGCAAAACAACCAAAACAAACCCCAATACAATGCTTTAAACCATAATAAATAACGTGAACACAAACTCAGTTTAAAGTGGCAATTTATCCCCATTGATAACAGTCGGGGGAACAATGTTCCAACAACATCTTCGATAGCTCTGATTATTATTATTATTATTATTATTATTATTATTATTATTATTATTATTATTATTATTATTATTATTATTATTTATTTCTTAGCAGATGCCCTTATCCAGGACGACTTGCAGTCGTAAACAAAAAATACATTTAAAAAATCACAGTACAAGTAATAATACAATTAAGAGCAAGATAAATACAATGACTTTGGTTCTAGCAAGTACAAGTGTGACAAAATACAATTCAATAATGCAGCAGATAACAGTGTCAGTGATAGTTACATCAGGATATAATTAAATACAAAATACTACAGATTAAACACTTGGCAGATTATAGTACTCTGAGGTACAGGATTAAATGCAGTAAAATAGGGGGCAGATAAGAGCAAGTAAAGCGCATTTAAGGAAGGGTGATAAGTGTCTCAGGGGAAAAACAGAGGAGTTCTACAGGTGCTGTCTGAAGAGGTGAGTCTTGAGGAGGCGCCGGAAGGTGGTCAGGGACTGGGCAGTCCTGACATCTGTAGGAAGGTCATTTCATCACTGCGGGGCGAGGGTGGAGAAGGAGCGGGCTCTGGAGGCAGGGGAGCGTAGAGGAGGTAGAGCCAGTCTTCTAGTGCAGGCGGAGCGGAGAGGTCGAGTGGGGGTGTAGGGAGAGATGAGGGTCTGGAGGTAGCTGGGTGCAGTCCTGGTCAAGGCATCTGTAGGATAGTACAAGAGTCTTGAACTGGATGCGAGCGGTGATTGGGAGCCAGTGGAGTGAGTGGAGCAGTGGAGTTGCTTGGGAGAAGCGAGGCAGAGAGAACACCAGGCGAGCAGCGGAGTTCTGGATGAGCTGGAGCGGACGGGTGGCGGACGCTGGTGGGAGAGTACCAAGGCCTGGACCAGGAGCTGGGTGGCATAGTTGGTGAGGAAGGGTCGGATTCTTCGGATGTTGCTCAGAAAGAATCGGCAAGTGTGTGCCAGAGTGGAGATGCTGGGAATAAGAGACGCAGGGGTCCAGGGTGACTCCGAGGTTCTTAGCGGAGGAAGAGGGAGAGAGTGTGGTAGATTCCAGAGGAACAGAGATAGAGAGATCAGAGGAGGGGGAGGAGGAGGAGGGAAAGAAAAGGAGGTCAGATTTAGAGAAGTTGAGTTTGAGGTGATGCGAGTAAATAGCAGACAGACAGGTAGAGATACAGGAGGGGATGGTGGAGTCAGAGGTGGGGAAGCAGAGGAAAATCTGAGCATCATCAGCATAGAAATGGTACGAGAAACCATAGGATGCGATGAGGGGGCCCAGGGAGCGGGTGTAGAGAGAGAACAGGAGAGGACCCAAGACTGACCCTTGGGAGACTCCTGTTGAGAGAGGGCGAGGTGTGGAGGTTGCTCCACGCCAGGTCACCTGGTAAGTGCGGTTGGAGAGGTATGAGGAGAACCAGGCCAGAGCAGTGCCAGAGATTCCTAGGTCAGCGAGAGAGGATAGGAGAATAGAGTGATCAACAGTGTCAAAGGCAGCAGAGAGGTCGAGGAGAATTAGGACAGAATACCTCTGTCCTAATTCTAAAGGTATTCAACGAGAATCTGTCTAATCATATATGTATATATCTATATATCTATATATATATATCTATATGTGTATATATCAGGGGTGCCCAATCCTGGTCCTGGAGGGCCGGTGTCCTTCCTGCTTTTAAAATAAATACATGAAATTGCACTGGTTGAAGCGACGCAGTCAATTTACCAAGCTGCAGATAGCACTCCGATCGGAGAGGAGAGGAGAGGAGAGGATTAAAGAAACTAAGCAGCCTTTCCTGACTACAGCCATACTTGGCGTTTTATAGGTAAAAGCTATCAGGTGATAATGAATCACTAATCTAATTAGTTAAGGCTAAGCCACCTCCCCAGGTCATAATGTCCAACCTGCTACAAACTCTTACTGTGTTATTATATACTGTGATTTTAACGGCATCAGAGTTGGTACAGCGTCAGCGAATTGAAGAAAAAAAATACATCCCAGTTTTTCACTCTGCAAATCTGGTAACCTTAATTACATGAACAGTGCAAGAAACTAAAGCTCTCGTATCAATTTGGTCAGACACCAAATTCCAAGCCAAACCACTAGAAAACTCAAATGAATGTGTAGAAGTGCAGTGTTGTGAAACTGAATACTGCACTATTTTCCTTCTGCAAGTCATTCAACACATATAATTAAAGTTACTTTCACCTCGGGTTATACGAGCACTAGATGAGAGGGGTCGCTGAGCTTGGTTCCAGAGCAGGAGCCCCCGTGCTTGGTTCCAGAGCAGGAGCCCCCGTGCTTGGTTCCAGAGCAGGAGCCCCCGTGCTTGGTTCCAGAGCAGGAGCCCCCATGCTTGGTTCTAGAGCAGGAGCCCCTGTGCTTGGTTCCAGAGCAGGAGCCCCTGTGCTTGGTTCAGGAGCAGGAGCCCCTGTGCTTGGTTCCAGAGCAGGACTCCCTGTGCTTGGTTCTAGAGCAGGAGCCCCATGCTTGGTTCTAGAGCAGGGTTCTGTGCTTGGTTCTAGAGCAGGAGCCCCCGTGCTTGGTTCCAGAGCAGGAGCCCCCGTGCTTGGTTCCAGAGCAGGAGCCCCCGTGCTTGGTTCCAGAGCAGGAGCCCCCGTGCTTGGTTCCAGAGCAGGACTCCCTGTGCTTGGTTCTAGAGCAGGAGCCCCATGCTTGGTTCTAGAGCAGGATTATGTGCTTGGTTCTAGAGCAGGAGCCCTGTGCTTGGTTCTAGAGCTGGAGCCCTGTGCTTGGTTCCAGAGCAGGAGCTCTGTGCTTGGTTCCAGAGCAGGAGCTCTGTGCTTGGTTCCAGAGCAGGAGCCCCCGTGCTTGGTTCTAGAGCTGGAGCCCCGTGCTTGGTTCCAGAGCAGGAGCTCTGTGCTTGGTTCCAGAGCAGGATCCCCTGTACCCTGCAATGCTGGTCACCCCATGAAGGACCTGGGGGACACTAAATGGAGAGCTCATCTTAGTGCTCCTGATGATGAATCACCTGTCTGGAGATTTTATATTAACTTCTCCTGCCTAAGCGCTCCGGAGAGCTGAAGTGGAGAGTGCTGCATGGAATTATAGCTACAAACCAGTACCTGAGCCATGAGGAGCCGGGGGTCAGCGATCAGTGCCCCTTCTGCCTTCTGGCTTCCTTGGGAATTGTTTTTATGAAACAGTTCTTTGTTTTTAACATTAAATATAGTTTTAAAAAATCAAACTTTTTAATGGGTCAGGCGAACTTGGCCATTATAAAATTCCAAAAGAACAAGATGTTAACCGCTAGTCTTAGTAACACTGTGAGTGGTGGTCTCCAGGATTAAGATTGATTTGTATTAGTATCAAATGGTGCAGGACTTGGACAGTTTTAAAGACTGTTGGTGCATTGGAGACTGGGTGTGTGATGTGAGCGAGGAGAAGGAGCTCGATGTGCGCCTATAAAAGTAAAAACAAGGCTTTGAAATGGTTACTCTGTGGCTATATGTTTTTTGGGGGGGATACAATAAAGGGATTTTAAAAATCTAAACTCTCTCTCCTTTTCCTGTCATCTGGGAGTTGATGTAGGGCGATGACGTCATGCTGCAGTCTGCTCGGTTCTAGAGAGAGAGAGAGAGAGAGGGAGGGGCGGCGGTTGGTGCTGATGCGAGTGTGTGTGTGAGAGAGAGAAAGAGAGAGAGAGCGAGAGAGACAAGCGACGCAAGGCAAGCCTGGTTTTGCGTTTAATAGGGGGAGGGGAAGAAACCAAAAATACATTTTTGAGCTTTAATCAAGCAAAAGGAATCGGATTAATACAGAGACTGCAATCTGTCAATATTTAACGCAGCAAAAATAGATAACCGGTGAGAAATTAGACGACAGATATGACAGATGCGCGCTGTATAGTGGTTTGTTGTCGGGTATTTGATTAGCGGGGTTTTAATGTCAGAAAAACAAGGTCAGCCGCAGCGTTCAATAAAACCCGCACTCAGACAGACAGACAGAAATCTATCCATGAATAACGAGGGGGTGCATATTTAGATTCTAGAAAATAGATGTATTGATTTAAATAATGAAGAAAACTATTATGTATTTATTAGTCGAATATTAATTGTATCATTACACTTACTATTAGTATTGATTGTGATGCAGACAAGCTGAGAGCTGGAGCTACATTTCTGCGATCTTTTTTCCAGTAGGTTCTTGACCAAATAAAATCAACGTTGGAAGACGTAAGGAATCTTTTGACACAGGTACGTATAACGGTATATTTGCTGTGTGTGTGTGTGTGTGTGTGTGTGTGTGTGTGTGTGTGTGTGTGTGTGTGTGTGTGTGTGTGTGTGTGTGTGTGTGTGTGTGTGTGTGTGTGTGTGGTCATTCTGATATAACCTTCTAGAACCCTGAAACAGCCCGAGGGTTGCACAACGCCCACGAGATAGACCTCCTCTTCCCAGGAAACGGGTGTACAGGTAATGCATACAGGGAGAGCCAGTGCTTGCGTGTGTTCTGTTTAGGGATATGTTGTGTTCAATTCAACACACTTGTTTTCACACAGGGTACTGGCCCTGCAAGACCTAAGGTGTTTCACATGTAGTGTCCAGCGCTGCGACCCCCCTCGTTTCATTCTCTTACTGTTGTGTTTGCATAAAGAAGGCGTTCTCGTCAGGTTACATCAGTGCAGTACACTCCATTAATTTAGAAACACCTAACAGCAAATATTTCATTTATATAGACTGGTGCATTTAATAGCAGTGTTTAGTGCAATCATTATTATTATCATTATTATTATCATTATTATTATTATTAGTAGTAGTAGTAGTAGTATTAGTAGTAGTAGTTGTAGTATCATTATCATCATCATTAACCAATGCTTTCTGTTTGTATCTGTGTATTAAGAGGCGCTCTGTCCCGGGCAGTGTCTGAATGGAGGCGGTGGAGGTCTGCAGGATGAAGCGACTGACAGCGGTGCTTCTGCTGCCATTATTGATTAGCAGCGCGCTGGCCAATAAAGGTAAGAATGAATTACATCGCACTGCCATGCTGAAATACACGGAAAATCACAAGCTATACCACGGCTCAGGTCACAGGCACTACTACGTCCCAGATCACAGGCACTACCACGGCTCAGATCACAAGCTATACCACGGCTCAGGTCACAGGCACTACTACGTCCCAGATCACAAGCTATACCACGGCTCAGGTCACAGGCACTACCACGGCTCAGGTCACAGGCACTACCACGGCTCAGATCACAAGCTATACCACGGCTCAGATCACAGGATATATCACGGCTCAGATCACAGGATATACCACGGCTCAGATCACAGGCTATTCCACGGCTCAGATCACAAGCTATACCACAGCTCAGGTCACACGCACTACCACGGCTCAGATCACAAGCTATACCACGGCTCAGATCACAGGATATATCACGGCTCAGATCACAGGCTATACCACGGCTCAGATCACAAGCTATACCACAGCTCAGGTCACACGCACTACTACGTCCCAGATCACAGGCACTACCACGGCTCAGATCACAAGCGATACCACGGCTCAGATCACAGGATATATCACGGCTCAGATCACAAGCTATACCACGGCTCAGGTCACAGGCACTACTACGTCCCAGATCACAAGCTATACCACGGCTCAGATCACAAGCTATACCACGGCTCAGGTCACAGGCACTACTACGGCCCAGATCACAGGCACTACCACGGCTCAGATCACAAGCTATACCACGGCTCAGGTCACAGGCACTACTACGGCTCAGATCACAGGCACTACCACGGCTCAGATCACAAGCTATACCACGGCTCAGATCACAGGATATATCACGGCTCAGATCACAAGCTATACCACGGCTCAGGTCACAGGCACTACTACG
Source organism: Acipenser ruthenus (assembly GCF_902713425.1). NCBI lineage: Eukaryota > Metazoa > Chordata > Actinopteri > Acipenseriformes > Acipenseridae > Acipenser > Acipenser ruthenus. The sequence goes on along the minus strand of NC_081208.1, from coordinate 13,115,961 downwards.
GCTCAGATCACAGGCTATACCACGGCTCAGGTCACAGGCACTACTACGGCTCAGATCACAAGCTATACCACGGCTCAGGTCACAGGCACTACTACGGCTCAGATCACAGGCACTACCACGGCTCAGATCACAAGCTATACCACGGCTCAGATCACAGGATATATCACGGCTCAGATCACAAGCTATACCACGGCTCAGGTCACAGGCACTACTACGGCTCAGATCACAGGCACTACCACGGCTCAGATCACAGGATATATCACGGCTCAGATCACAAGCTATACCACGGCTCAGGTCACAGGCACTACTACGTCCCAGATCACAAGCTATACCACGGCTCAGGTCACAGGCACTACTACGGCCCAGATCACAGGCACTACCACGGCTCAGATCACAAGCTATACCACGGCTCAGGTCACAGGCACTACTACGGCTCAGATCACAGGCACTACCACGGCTCAGATCACAAGCTATACCACGGCTCAGATCACAGGATATATCACGGCTCAGATCACAAGCTATACCACGGCTCAGGTCACAGGCACTACTACGGCTCAGATCACAGGCTATACCACGGCTCAGGTCACAGGCACTACTACGGCTCAGATCACAAGCTATACCACGGCTCAGGTCACAGGCACTACTACGGCTCAGATCACAGGCACTACCACGGCTCAGATCACAAGCTATACCACGGCTCAGATCACAGGATATATCACGGCTCAGATCACAAGCTATACCACGGCTCAGGTCACAGGCACTACTACGGCTCAGATCACAGGCACTACCACGGCTCAGATCACAGGATATATCACGGCTCAGATCACAAGCTATACCACGGCTCAGGTCACAGGCACTACTACGTCCCAGATCACAGGCACTACCACGGCTCAGATCACAGGCTCCACCACGGCTCAGATCACAGGCTCCACCACGGCTCAGATCACAAGCTATACCACGGCTCAGATCACAGGATATATCACGGCTCAGATCACAGGCTATACCACGGCTCAGATCACAGGCTATACCACAGCTCAGATCACAGGCTATACCACGGCTCAGATCACAGGATATATCACGGCTCAGATCACAGGCTATACCACGGCTCAGATCACAGGCTATACCACAGCTCAGATCACAGGCTATACCACGGCTCAGATCACAGGTGCTACCACGGCTCAGATCACAGGCTATGCCACGGCTCAGATCACAGGTGCTACCACGGCTCAGATCACAGGTGCTACCACGGCTCAGATCACAGGTGCTACCACGGCTCAGATCACAGGTGCTACCACGGCTCAGATCACAGGATATACCACGGCTCAGATCACAAGCTATACCACGGCTCAGATCACAGGATATATCACGGCTCAGATCACAGGCGTTACCACGGCTCAGATCACAGGCACTACCACAGCTCGGATCACAAGCTATACCACGGCTCAGATCACAGGCACTACCACAGCTCTGATCACAGGCACTACCACAGCTCAGATCACAGGCACTACCACGGCTCAGATCACAGGCACTACCACGGCTCAAATGTTGGGGTAAGACATGGATTTTTTAACCAAGACCTGTGTGTTGAAAATGTCAGGGTTCTCCTCAGGCCCGCCCAGCTGAACAACCCTGATCCGCCCGTCTTGCAGATGCTAATGTGTCTTTAACAATGAAGATTGATTGCGCTGCTAGCAGACTAGATCACTTACATGCGTGGTTGAAAGAAAAAAAAAGACTTGGAACCACATGACAGCTGTGTTGCTCTGTTACATTTAACCAATCAGAGAGGTGAAGGGGCGGGTTTTCTGTGTTAAGCACTTGAGGCTGAAACGTTAAAATGGCTGCTAAAAAAATAAAGCTGATTTTCTAAGCAAAAATAGTGACAATGAATGTGGAAATTAGCAAACAGAAATGGATGATGAAAAAGAAAAAGAAAATGTAGAAAAAGAGCAACCCGATATAGTCAACGAAGAGCAACATTGGAAGAACCGCACGAGGGCCCAGTGCGTACAAAAATCAAAAATCAAATAAACATTGTGATGGTGGGCATGATGTTATGTGGGGGGAAAAAATAGAAATGACTTTTTTTTTACAGCAAGGTGCAGGCTCTGTCAGAAACACAAAAAAGATTGCAAAGGATCAGGGGTGCATGGAGCAGTGTAGCCTGGGTATGATTTAGGGTGGATTATCATTCATTATTATTATAATTCTTTGTCTTGTTAGATATTTAAGGTAAGGCAGTTTTATTTTTGCTATAATGCTCTGCGACCCAGCTGTACAGAATTCCTGGGGAGAACCCTGAATGTGTGGCCATTTTCACAGGCCTAAGGGTCTCTCAGTGTACCCTGGGAGTACAGATATATGTAAATTAATGTCCTCAGTAAACACTTACATTATCCGTTCTATTATTATATATTTTAACAAAACAACATTTCAAAACTGTCAAGAAACTCAGTAGAACCCTGACAAGCAATTCAATTCAGAGGAGCTGGATTGAATGAAGGTGTGATTGCAGTGTTTTGTTATGTTCTTCTACTTCATCGTTTCTGGACCTGCTTTAAGTCTGAATGTGTTGTGTCAGTCTTCCTAATATCCTTTTCAAACCCGACACAAAGAAAAGATGCACTTAAAAATATGACATGATCTGGAACACATTACTAAACACGGCTATGAAATGCAGGCTTTATATTATTTAAGAAAACAGTTTTTATTTTAGATCAGCACTAAAGTAGATCAGCACAAAGTACCAGAGCTGTCCTAAAATCAATAGAGGTGCATTGCAACAGTACTGTACTGCATTGCATGCTTCATTTAAACAATTCCCACTGAGTCAAAATCAAAAGAAAAAAAAACAGGTTTAAAATGTGTGAATTGTTTGAGAAAATTTGAATATACTGGAGCTGAACAACAGGCAGAGGGAGAGACCAATAGACACAGAGACACACACTGACACACACACACACTGACACACACACTGAGACTGACACACACACACACACACACACTGACACACACACACACACACTGAGACACACACACACACTGACACACACACACATTGAGACACACACACACACACATTGAGACACACACACACACACACACTGAGACACACACACACACACTGAGACACACACACACTGACACGCACACACACTGACACACACACACACTGAGACACACACACACTGACACACACACACACTGAGACACACACACACTGACACACACACACACTGAGACACACACACACACACATTGAGACACACACTCACTGAGACACACACAAACCCACACTGACACACACACACACTGAGACACACACACACAGACACACAAACACACTTAGACACTGAGACACACACACACTGACACACACACACTGAGACACACACACACACAGATACACACACACTGAGACACACACACACACACACACTGAGACACACACACACAAACTGAGACACACACACACACACTGACACACACACACACTGAGACACACACACACTGACACACACATACTGAGACACACACACACTGACACACACACACACTGAGACACACACACACACACATTGAGACACACACTCACTGAGACACACACAAACCCACACTGACACACACACACACTGAGACACACACACACAGACACACACACACACTTAGACACTGAGACACACACACACACTGACACACACACACTGAGACACACACACACACAGATACACACACACTGAGACACACACACACACACACACACACACACAAACTGAGACACACACACACACTGAGACACACACACACTGACACACACACACACTGAGACACACACACACTGACACACACACACACTGAGACACACACACACACACATTGAGACACACACTCACTGAGACACACACAAACCCACACTGACACACACACACACTGAGACACACACACACAGACACACAAACACACTTAGACACTGAGACACACACACACACTGACACACACACACTGAGACACACACACACAGATACACACACACTGAGACACACACACACACACACTGAGACACACACACACAAACTGAGACACACACACACACTGACACACACACACACTGAGACACACACACACTGACACACACACATACTGAGACACACACACTGAGACACACACACACACACACACATTGAGACACACACACACCCACACTGACACACACACACTGAGACACACACACACAGATACACACACACTGAGACACACACACACACACTGAGACACACACACACCAAGACACACACATACACTGAGACACAGACACACACACTGAGACACACACACACTGAGACACGTACACAGCTACATACACACACACACACTGAGACACAGACACACACACAAACACACAGACACACACAGATATATTTACCAGATTAAATGAGAGCGAGGGTGAAAGCAAGTTTTTTTGTCTTTAATAAATATCTAAAAATAATGTGTGTAATCCTGAAGCTATGAGGCAGGGATGAGATTTGTCATCTTTCAGTAATCCCCAAATCTGTGTGGGGGTGGGGGCACAGCCACTAAAATAAGCCATCTGGAGACTGGGTGACACAAGCAGACAGACAGTGGCACTGCAATGGCAATGCAATAATGGTTCTGTATTATACTGAGTACAGGTATTGGGCAGAGTTTGGGGGTCATCTTTGATCCTCATCTCTCATTTGAGCCTCATATTAGGGAAGTTACTAAAGTATCTTTTTACCATTTGAGAAATATAGCCAAACTTAGACCAATTATTTCTGTATCTGATGCCGAGAGACTATTGCATGCCTTTGTTTCATCTAGAATTGATTATTGTAATGCACTTTGTTCTGGTGTCCCAAAACGTGTGGTGTCCCACTTGCAGCTTGTTCAGAATACTGCCGCTAGAATTCTGACTAAAACCAGGAAAAGTGAACATATTACCCCTGTTTTGGCCTCTTTACACATCTCCCTGTGCAGTATAGAATTGATTTTAAGATTTTGCTGTTAACTTACAAGGCCTGAATGGATTAGCACCTAGTTATTTGCAGGAGTTACTGACCCCGTATCTTCCAAACCGCACTCTGAGATCACAGGATGCGGGGCTGCTGGTTATTCCTAGGATCAACAAAAGCAACACTGGAGGTAGGGCTTTTTCTTGTAGAGCTCCTAAATTATGGAATGCTCTGCCTTCATTTGTCAAGGAAGCTGGGACTGTTATAGTTTTCAAGTCAAGACTAAAAACACACTTTTATAAAATGGCTTTCTTATCTTAGTGGGTTTTAATGTAACTTTAAAATTGCTGCTTTTGCATTATTATGTGTATTCTGTTATTTAACTATGTTATTTAAATTATCTGACTGGCAATTTTACCAGGTGGGGGCAAGCCAGCACCATCATACACAGTCGAGACTGTATCCACAATCCAGTGTGACAGACGCTGCTTAGAGAGGGGCTGTCCTAGGGTCCGTGTTCCGTGACAGACAAAGAGCTCGTCAGATTTACCCAAACCTCTTATCCTATGCACGTAGCATCTCAATGCCCGCACTGGGCAGAGGAAATTCAATCTGTCATCCTCCGTTGAAGCAAACAGGGGTGGATGGAAGGACTCCAGTTTCACAGACTGATTCATGTGGAAGGCTGTGATCACCTTGGGGAGGAAAGCAGGGTTTGTACGTAGTGACACCCTGCTGCCATCTTCCTAAACACGCATGCAGGAGCCGTGCTCCGACAGCGCCTGCAGCTCACTGACCCGCTTAGCGGAGGTGATCGCTAAGAGGAAGGCTGTTTTCAGACGGATACTTCAGCTCTATGGAGTGTATAGGCTCAAACGGGGCCTTCAGGGAGGGCGTAACCACCGAGCACCCTTCACAAAAAAGAGTCGCTAGTATATGAGCACCCGGGACACTGAGTCAATGGGTACATGGCATGCAGTACACTTTCAATGTAGAGGTGGGTTGACCCGCCTCTAACAGATCTTGCAGAAACTGCAAAATTGTTGTTATAGGGCAATAATTGGGGTCATGACCTCTTGCTATGCCCCAATTTTGAAAATACTTCCACATATGGCGTGTAACGCCCCTGTGGAGGAGGCCCTAGCATTCTGCAGTGTACTGACAACTGCGTCTGAGAGCCCTAGGGCGGACAGACGGTCCCGTTCAGGGTCCAGACCCACAGTTGGAGTCTGCCCAGTCATGAGTGACAGAGGGTGCCCTGCGCCTGACTGAGGAGATCCATGCGCAGCAGAGACGTCTTGCATTCTCAGGGAGAGCGCTGCAGCAATTCCTCAACCGCTGGTTCAAAGGAATGGTCAGGGGGAGGTAGGGGCTGCTTCTGAAGGAAGGAGCCACCGTCCCATGAGGCCGTGATAGAATCACATCATGATCCTCCTCAGCAATGCTGAAATCCGGTTCTTTAACATCTGGGGCAACCACTGGTGCAGGCGGGGTCAGCTCTGGGGCCGGCGTTATCGGCTGAGCTGGGGCCAGAGCAAGGGCATGAGCCTGCTGCCTGGCCAGGGGCTCCCAACGCCACGTATGACTCAGCCATGCTAGGATGTGTAAACGTGGACTTTAGCCATGCTTGATGTCTGCACAGCCCCAAGGGTGTTGTTTAAACACCGGAGGGTGTAGACCTGTGTATTGAAGCACTCAGGCACCAAGGGTGCAGAAGCACTGAGGACACTGAGTGTGGTAGAATACAGTACTGGTGCATCGAAGGATCGGGGCACCGAGTGCAGGTGTTATTGACATGCTGTGGTGCTGAGCACTGAGGCATGGAGCATCTAAACACTGAGGGCGCCGAAGCACTGAGAGGCACCCAGCCTTAACCGTGTGAAGTCAACACAACCCGGGAGCGCATAGCATATACCAGGGTGGATACACAGGCTCGAGTGGCTGCGGTAGGCAATCAGGAGAGCAGTACAGGGGAGCGCACGGTGCTGCACCTCAGTGCAGAGCGGTGATAACCTGGTTCTGGACCGCCTGCAGTCACACAACGTGCCAGCGCATAGCGAACAGGGTGGAGCACAGAGACTCAAGGAGCTGCAGCGTGTTAGGCAGGAATAAAAGTGTACTGCTTTTTTTTTTTTTTCCTAACTGCAAAGACAGTAATAGGACAACATAGAGGCTTACACACACAGCAATTCAGCTACGGGAGAAACACATTCACCATGCCAGGCGGGTGACCAAGCGCGCCCAGTATGTGGGCTGAAACAAGCCAGCGGATTCAACTCACAGTAAATGTATTTATTTCTTACTGCAAGGCAGTAAAGAAACGAATGCACACACACTCCACAGCAAGCTGTGTGGGTAAAAATAGCAGTCACCATGGCAACTGATTTTGTTTTAGTTTTACCAGCCCACCGAGTAGATGGTCTGAAACAATCCAACGTGTGCAACTCCACAGCGGGGCATGGCAGAGCCGGGGTCCGGTGGAGGATCACGCGTCTCTTTTTTCTTTTTTTTTTTAAACTGCAGTAGCAGAGGAAAACACAAAACAGCGAGCGCTGTAAGGTTAGAAAGCAGACTGCAATCACAAAGCACTGTAAGGTTAGAAAGCAGACTGCAATCGCAAAGCGCTGTAAGGTTAGAAAGCAGACTGCAATCACAAAGCACTGTAAGGTTAGAAAGCAGACTGCAATCACAAAGCACTGTAAGGTTAGAAAGCAGACTGCAATCGCAAAGCGCTGTAAGGTTAGAAAGCAGACTGCAATCGCAAAGCGCTGTAGGCTGTTAAGTAAACACAGCGCAGTGGTGCAGTGTATAAGCTGAATTCACAGAAGCGGGGTTTCTGATTCCAGGGAAGTTGCAAGCCAACTTCCAGCAATGAAATTGCAGGGAACCCCAGAAACCTCGATAGAGAGCTACAGTGGCTCTCAAAAGTATTCACCCCCTTGGATTTTTCCACATTTTATTGTGTTACAACATGGAATCAAAATGGATTTAATTAGGAGTTTTTGCCACTGATCAACACAAAAAAAGTCCATAATGTCAAAGTGAAAAATAAAATCTACAAATTGTTCTAAATTAATTACAAATATAAAACAGAAAATAATTGATTGCATAAGTATTCACCCCCTTTGCTATGACACACCTAAATAAGCTCTGGTGCAACCAATTGTCTTTAGAAGTCACATAATTAGTTGAATGGAGTCCACCTGTGTGCAATTAAGGTATTTCACACGATTTCAGGTTAAATACACCTGTCTCAGGGAGGTCCCACAGATGGTTAGTACATTTCCTAACAAAAACTACATGAAGACGAAGGAACATTCAAAGCAAATCCGGAATAAGGTTCTTCAAAAGCACCAATCAGGGGTAGGATATAAGAACATTTCCAAGGCATTGAATATCCCCCGGAGCACAGTAAAGTCCATTATTAAGAAATGGAGAGAATATGGCACAACTGTGAATCTGTCTAGAACAGGTCGTCCTCAAAAACTGAGTATCCGGGCGAGAAGGGCACTAGTCAGGGAGGCCACCAAGAGGCCTATGGCAACTCTAACAGAGTTACAGTCTTCCATGGCTGAGCTGGGAGACACTCCTTTAGAGTTGCCATAGGCCTCTTGGTGGCTTCCCTGACCGCGGTACCGGGGGGGGTGGAGGGGGCGCTACGCAATTGTGCCTACCTTAACCGCGTGGTCACACACACACCTGGTCAGCACGTAGTGTGCACCAGGGGCACACAAGGGGATGAAGCCACCGTGGGTGAGTTGAAGCAGACAGCAAAAACACGGTAGAAAAATAGTATAGGGGAGAGCACACTGTTTGTTTACTAGGCCCGACTCACCGAGGTGGGCCTACGCAGCCGGCAGGGTCTACTCGACAGCGGGGATGCGGCAAGGCCTAGCCCCATGGAGGAACTGTGTACTCTCAGGAAGAAATAGACAACCACTTGTGAGGGTGACTGCACAGGCAGCTGCACACACACGACAGACACATGCAAAGAGCGGCCTACTATGGAAGGGAGGAGGCCGCTGAAAGACAGAAAGGCGAAAGGCTCAGTCTTTTCAAAGTCGTTGATTCCGGGAAGCAGCGAGCCAGCCAGCTTTCAGCACGAATGCAAGGGAAATACATTGAATATCCCCCGGAGCACAGTAAAGTCCATTATTAAGAAATGGAGAGAATATGGCACAACTGTGAATCTGTCTAGAACAGGCCGTCCTCAAAAACTGAGTATTATTATTATTATTTTATTTCTTAGCAGACGCCCTTATCCAGGGCGACTTACAATTGTTACAAGATATCACATTATACAGATATCACATTATTTTTACATACAATTACCCATGCTCAAGTACCTTGGTCAAGGGTACAACAGCAGTGTCCCCCACTGGGGATTGAACCCACAACCCTCTGGTCAAGAGTCCAGAGTCCTAACCACTACTCCATACTGCGAGAAGGGCGAGAAGGGCTGTGTCTCTGTCTGTGTGTGTGTCTGTCTCTCTGTCTCTGTGTGTGTCTGTCTGTGCTCTGTGTCTCTGTGTGTGACTTTCTCTCTGCGCGTGTGTCTCTATGTCTGTGTGTTTGTCTGTCTCTCTGTCTCTGTGTCTCTGTCTGTGTCTGCCTCTGTGTCTCTGTGTGTGACTTTCTCTCTGCGTGTGTGTCTCTGTCTGTGTGTGTGTCTGTCTCTCTGTCTCTGTGTGTGTCCCTGACAGTCTTGTCTGCTCTGATATTCTCTCTCCTCAGCCAATAAGCACAAGCCATGGATTGAGACGGAGTACCAGGGGATCGTGATGGAGAATGACAACACTGTGCTGCTGAACCCGCCCCTGTTCGCCCTGGACAAGGACGCACCCCTGCACTACGCAGGTAAGAGCCCCGCCCCGTCCCTCACCCTGCACTACACAGGTAAGAGCCCTGCCCCCTCCCTCACCCTGCACTACACAGGTAAGAGCCCCGCCCCCTCCCTCACCCTGCACTACACAGGTAAGAGCCCCGCCCCCTCCCTCACCCTACACAGGTAAGAGCCCCGCCCCCTCCCTCACCCTACACAGGTAAGAGCCCCGCCCCCTCCCTCACCCTGCACTACACAGGTAAGAGCCCCAGAATGTCACTGTGATGTGCAAAGAGCAAGCTGTGTTGGTCTGCTGTGCCGCATTGTGCTTCACACCCAAGCTTTAATGCAGCGGAGGGCAGAAAAAGATTACTCTGACCCTGCAGCTGAGACTGGTGAACACAGAGCTTTCTGAACTTTTCAACTTCTTTAAAAAGTCCTCTTGTTCCAAAAGATTCTGCAATCTCTGGCACAGTTTTGAACGACTTTTCTTTGTCTGGATCCCCCAGCATCGTTAACTGCATATAAAGCCTGGGCTTACCCGTTGTTGAGGAAGGGGAAGTTGAGAGGCTGGCTCAATAGGTTTGTCTCCCTGTGGCTGCAGTCTTCGTGCATCTTGCTGTAGTTCTTCAAACTCCTGCTTCCACAGCACTGCATGTGTTCCAGAGACCACTTCTTCTGCCTCTGTGGTTTGTCTGCTGTTTTGCTGACCCTCATTTTTGGCTGTGGAATCTTTAGATTGTGCTTGGCAGCACAGTAATTCATTGTGTTAATCATCCTGTCTCAGTACATGTATTTGTTCTGCAATTCATTTGACAGATTCCAGTGTTCCAAGAGCACTGCATCAACACTAGAGCTCTCTGGCTCCCCTTTCGCAAGGTCCAGATAACTGCAGCTTCACAGACACACCAGGTCTGTCCTGCCACGTCTTTAGTGTGTTTATAAAGCCCAGCCGTCTTTGCTCTTGTCTCCAGGAAGCTCAGTATAAGCAGAACAAACCTGTGAGACTGGCACTGTCCAAACAGACCAGCTAGTGTGGCACAGACTTGCAAAACTGCACACCGCTTCCACGCAGACAAACACAAATCAGCACACGTTCTTACACTCGGGAGATTCTCCCATAGTAACTGAAACGTCCTGAACAAGACGCACCTCCCGGCCCCCCTCTTGCAGCACAGGGTCCAGTGCATGGGTATTGCAGTGAACAAACAGGACTCCTGACTTGCACACCTGACAAGAGACCATTGGAGCAATCACCTGTCCACATTCCAGAGATACATTCAATCACAATAGTGCCTCTTTAATACACACTAACACAGCTTCTGCAGTAGTGTCAGGCGCATTGTAAAAAAACACTTTACAGTTTTTGTGTACAGACTGCAGGTTTCATGAAACGGCTTGCATGTACTTATATCAGTGGTTCCAGCTGCAATCAGTCTGAATGGGCTGCCCAGAGCTTGTGAAACTACCTCTCCTTGAGTTGCATGAATAAGATTCCATCACCTTCTTTGGGATGGAGTCTCGTCAGTGTAGCCATTCCCTTTCGTTGGGTTCAGTGTCTGTCTGCTCTGGCATCACGATTGTCATAGCTTCTAAAAGACATTCCTTGATGAGCAAGGAACTTGAATGACCCAAACCCAATTTACACTACAGTTCTTGCAGCACATTAATGGGTAAACAGCCCAGCCCAGCAATCTTTTTCACACCTTGTCTCTGTGAAAGTCTGATATTTCATGTTCCTTAAACTTTTCGGATATCATCGGGTCCCAAAGCACCCTGCAGGAAAATTGTGGTCCTTTGGTTGAAATAACTAATCCAGCGCTCCTGTGTGGCTGAGATCACTGTGACTGGGATGGACCCCCGACGGGAGTCTCCTGTATAGGAATAGGGCAGCTTGTGTTCTTAGCATTGCTGCACAAAACAGCACCCGTTAGTTGATTTTAGCAGGTGGTGCCGCCAAAGGATTTACAAACATACACTCACATCTAATGAGTTCTAACTACTGACCGACTCTCTGGAGATTGCATTGACCGACTCTCTGGAGATTGCACTGACGACTCTCTGGAGATTGCACTGACGACTCTCTGGAGATTACACTGACGACTCTGGAGATTGCACTGACGACTCTCTGGAGATTGCACTGACGACTCTCTGGAGATTACACTGACGACTCTGGAGATTGCACTGACGACTCTCTGGAGATTGCACTGACGACTCTCTGGAGATTGCACTGACGACTCTGGAGATTGCACTGACAACTCTCTGGAGATTGCACTGACGACTCTCTGGAGATTACACTGACGACTCTGGAGATTGCACTGACGACTCTCTGGAGATTGCACTGACGACTCTCTGGAGATTACACTGACGACTCTGGAGATTGCATTGACGACTCTCTGGAGATTGCACTGACGACTCTCTGGAGATTGCACTGACGACTCAGCCTTTTTAGGTATGATTTGGGGGTCTTGAAGAAGAACCCACTGCGTACGCTTGCTGTAATTGATGATTATTTGGGACGATCCCTTTATTGAATACAACTGAAATGCAATGATGGTCTGATTACGTAAAGAGGAGAAGAATGCTAAGAGGAGAGAGAGCAGTAATTTGTACTTTTCTCTCCTCCGACTCGCTGGAGGCCATGATGTTCATCTTCCTCAAGTGTACTGACTGACGCAACGTTCTGACAACAATCATGAACCCCCCCCCCCCACTCGGCTCTCAGGCACATTCACTCGACAAACAGCCAGTGGAAAAATCACCCGCACTGTGAGGATTGGGGCTGGGATGTGCCAGTGGAACAGGGTGCCAGTGTCTGCCCTCTTGGCTCTGCTGTCTGATAGTTTGTACAGGAGGCTGGCTCTGCAGTAGAGCAGTAGTGGTGCCAGTCTCCTCGTCCTTTGATTCCAGTGTGCCATTGTCAGGCCTCTCTGGGTCTCAGTGTGCAGTCCAGTGTCATCGGAGTTTGAGATTAACTTGTTCCAGTTCTTATGAATGTGTAATTGTCTCTCTCCCACTCCCTCTCCCTGTCCCTCTGTCCCACTCCCCCTCTCTCCCACTCCCTCTCCCTGCCTCTCTCCCACTCCCTCTCCCTCTCTCCCACTCCCTCTCCCTGCCTCTCTCCCACTCCCTCTCCCTCTCTCCCAATCCCTCTCTCTGTCCCTCTCTCCCACTCCCTCTCCCTGTCCCTCTGTCCCACTCCCCCTCTCTACCACTCCCTCTCCCTGCCTCTCTCCCACTCCCTCTCCCTCTCTCCCACTCCCTCTCCCTGCCTCTCTCCCACTCCCTCTCCCTCTCTCCCACTCCCTCTCCCTGCCTCTCTCCCACTCCCTCTCCCTCTCTCCCACTCCCTCTTCCTGCCTCTCTCCCATTCCCTCTCCCTGCCTCTCTCCCTCTCTCCCTCTCTCCCACTCCCTCTCCCTGTCCCTCTCTCCCACTCCCTCTCTCTGTCCCTCTCTCCCTCTCCCTGTCCCTCTCTCCCACCCCCTCTCTGTCCTTCTCTCCCACTCCCTCTCCCTGCCTCTCTCCCACTCCCTCTCCCTCTCTCCCACTCCCTCTCTCTCCCACTCCCTGCCTCTCTCCCATTCCCTCTCCCTGCCTCTCTCCCTCTCCCTCTCTCCCACTCCCTCTCCCTGTCCCTCTCTCCCACTCCCTCTCCCTGTCCCTGTCCCTGTCCCTCTCTCTCCCCCTCTCCCTGCCCCTCCCCGCTCTCTCCCCAGGTGAGGTGTGTGGATTCCGGGTGCACGGTGGAGGGGGCAGTGTCCCCTTCGAGGCCGTAGTGCTGGACAAGTCGACGGGGGAGGGGCTGATCCGTGCGAAGGAGCCGCTGGACTGCGAGGCTCAGAGGGAGCACAGCTTCACCATCCAGGCATATGACTGTGGAGAGGGGCCAGATGGGACCAACAGCAAGAAATCACACAAGTGAGAGAGAGGAGTGAGAGGGGGAGAGGGGAGAGAGGGGGAGAGAGGGGGAGAGAGAGGAAGGGAGATACAGAGGGAGGAGGAGATGGGGAGAGAGAGGAAGGGAGATACAGAGGGAGGGGGAGAGGGGGAGCGAGAGGAAGGGAGATACAGAGGGAGGGGGAGGGGGGAGAAGGAGAGATGGAGGAGAGAGAGGAAGGGAGATACAGAGGGAGGGGGAGAGGGGTGAGGGGGAGAGTAAGAACATAAGAACATAAGAAGGTTTACAAACGGGAGGAGGCCATTCAGCCCATCTTTCTCGTTTGGTTGTTAGTAGCTTATTGATCCCAGAATCTCATCAAGCAGCTTCTTGAAGGATCCCAGGGTGTCAGCTTCAACAACATTACTGGGGAGTTGGTTCCAGACCCTCACAATTCTCTGTGTAAAAAAGTGCCTCCTATTTACAGAGGGAAAGGGAGGGGGAGAGGGGTGAGGGGGAGAGTAAGGGAGCTACAGAGGGAAGGGAAAGGGGAGAGGGGGAGATGTGGAGAGAGGAAGGGAGATACAGAGGGAGGGGAGGGGGAGAGGGAGAGTAAGGGAGATACAGAGGGAAGGGAAAGGGGAGAGGGGGAGATGTGGAGAGAGGAAGGGAGATACAGAGGGAGGGGGAGGGGGAGAGGGAGAGGGAGAGATGGGCAGAGAGGAAGGGAGATACAGAGGGAGGGGGAGAGGGAGAGATGGAGGAGAGAGAGAGGAAGGGAGATTCAGAGGGAAGGGGAGGGGGAGAGGAGGAGGTGGGGAGAGAGGAAGGGAGATACAGAGGGAAGGGGAGGGGGAGAGAGAGGAAGGGAGATACAGAGGGAGGGGGAGGGGGAGCGAGAGGAAGGGAGATACAGAGGGAGGGGGAGGGGGGAGCGAGAGGAAGGGAGATACAGAGGGAAGGGGAGGGGGAGAGAGAGGAAGGGAGATACAGAGGGAGGGGGAGGGGGGAGCGAGAGGAAGGGAGATACAGAGGGAGGGGGAGAGAGAGAGGAGAGAAAGAGCACACCCTCAAGGCATACTCAAGGTGCAATGCTGTGAGGTGTGTTTGTACACAGGCTGCTTGTTTTCTCCCTCTCACAGGGCCACAGTGCACGTGCGAGTGAATGACGTGAACGAGTTCGCCCCGGTGTTCGTGGAGCGCCTGTACCAGGTGTCGGTGAGCGAGGGCCGGCTGTACGACAGGATCCTCAGAGTGGAGGCCATCGATGCAGACTGCTCCCCGCAGTTCAGCCAGATCTGCTTCTACGAGATCCTCACTCCCAACATGCCCTTCACCATCGACAACGATGGTACTGACTGTGTGTATGTGTGTGTGTGTGTGTGTGTGAGTAGTATGTGTGTGTGTGTGTGTATCTCAGTGTCTGTCTGTAATAATAATAATAATAATAATAATAATAATAATAATAATAATAATCTCTATTTTTAATATAACACCTTTCACAATAAAAATTGCCGCAAAGTGCTTCAGATGAATAAAAACATAGACAAATATTAATGAAACAATGCAGGAAAAGCAATACAAACAAAAAAGACGCAAACACAGTAGACAAGGCAGAGGATAAAAGGAACACCAGCCCTCTATGCACTTGCATTTTGAAATCTCTGTTCTGCAGCGGTATTTCTATTGCACTGCTGATGAACACAATAGTACTGAAGACAAACACCTTGAAACACATTTGGATTTTTTAATATTTTAATCGGTAGAGTAGGACTGTGATCAAAGAAAGAGTGAATGCAGTTATTGACTTTTTTACATGCTCTCCCCTGTCTCCCCTCCCCCCTTCTCTCAGGTAACATTAAGAACTCGGAGGTTCTTGATTTCCGCCGGCAGCGTTTGTATCGTTTCTCCGTCACGGCGTACGACTGCGGCAAAAAGCGTGCGGCGCAGGACAGCGAGGTGCAGATCGAGGTGAAACCGACCTGCAAACCAGCTTGGACAGGTGAGATACAGATAGATCCCCTGCTGGGTGTGTGGGAGAGCTGCCTGGACCGGTGAGATACAGATAGATCCCCTGCTGGGTGTGTGGGAGAGCTGCCTGGACAGGTGATATACAGATAGATCCCCTGCTGGGTGTGTGGGAGAGCTGCCTGGACAGGTGAAATACAGATAGATCCCCTGATGGGTGTGTGGGAGAGCTGTCTGGACAGGTGAGATACAGATAGATCCCCTGCTGGGTGTGTGGGAGAGCTGCCTGGACAGGTGAAATACAGATAGATCCCCTGCTGGGTGTGTGGGAGAGCTGCCTGGACAGGTGATATACAGATAGATCCCCTGCTGGGTGTGTGGGAGAGCTGCCTGGACCGGTGAGATACAGATAGATCCCCTGCTGGGTGTGTGGGAGAGCTGCCTGGACAGGTGAAATACAGATAGATCCCCTGCTGGGTGTGTGGGAGAGCTGCCTGGACAGGTGAAATACAGATAGATCCCCTGATGGGTGTGTGGGAGAGCTGCCTGGACCGGTGAGATACAGATAGATCCCCTGCTGGGTGTGTGGGAGAGCTGCCTGGACCGGTGAGATACAGATAGATCCCCTGCTGGGTGTGTGGGAGAGCTGCCTGGACCGGTGAGATACAGATAGATCCCCTGCTGGGTGTGTGGGAGAGCTGCCTGGACAGGTGATATACAGATAGATCCCCTGCTGGGTGTGTGGGAGAGCTGCCTGGACCGGTGAGATACAGATAGATCCCCTGCTGGGTGTGTGGGAGAGCTGCCTGGACAGGTGAAATACAGATAGATCCCCTGCTGGGTGTGTGGGAGAGCTGCCTGGACAGGTGAAATACAGATAGATCCCCTGATGGGTGTGTGGGAGAGCTGCCTGGACCGGTGAGATACAGATAGATCCCCTGCTGGGTGTGTGGGAGAGCTGCCTGGACCGGTGAGATACAGATAGATCCCCTGCTGGGTGTGTGGGAGAGCTGCCTGGACAGGTGAAATACAGATAGATCCCCTGCTGGATGTGTGGGAGAGCTGCCTGGACAGGTGAGATACAGACTGCAGAGAGGAGCAATGGGAGTGGGGCTGGGGGGCAGCAGCCGCGGCGGGAGGCAGAAGGGCTGACCAGCCCAGCTCACAGACAGAGGGAGATAGTGGGCTGCATGTCATGTTGCAAGCACCAGTGGCCAGGGAGAGCAGGCAGGAGACAGTGCTGAAGCAGCGGGGGGGAAGGGGCTGATGATAGCTGCCAGCACAGTTACTGAATGGTCCTCCAGGTCTGATAGCGACGGCGAGGGAGGCTTTACTGAGTCCTCTCTCACCTCTGGGTCATCGGCAAGCAAAGCAAACTCAGGGCCGGTCCCCATAAGGTCGATCACAATGATTAGGAAAGGAATTATCTTTTTCTGTCTCTGGTTTTCTGTATTGCCTTTCTGCTTTGTTCCACTTTTTAACCTTTAAACGTCACATTCTTACAAGAAACTCATAGTGATAACTGGAGACCTGTAGCCCTGCTGTCTGCTGATTATAAACTGCTGTCTAGAGCTCTGGCCAACAGACTGAGGGAGGTCATGGGGTTTGTGGTACACTCTGATCAGACGTACTGTGTGCCCAGCAGACTGAGGGAGGTCATGGGGTTTCTGGTACACTCTGATCAGACATGCTGTGTGCCCAGCAGACTGAGGGAGGTCATGGGGTTTGTGGTACCCTCTGATCAGACGTACTGTGTGCCCAGCAGACTGAGGGAGGTCATGGGGTTTCTGGTACACTCTGATCAGACGTGCTGTGTGCCCAGCAGACTGAGGGAGGTCATAGGGTTTGTGGTACACTCTGATCAGACGTGCTGTGTGCCCAGCAGACTGAGGGAGGTCATGGGGTTTGTGGTACACTCTGATCAGACGTGCTGTGTGCCCAGCAGACTGAGGGAGGTCATGGGGTTTCTGGTACACTCTGATCAGACATGCTGTGTGCCCAGCAGACTGAGGGAGGTCATGGGGTTTGTGGTACACTCTGATCAGACGTGCTGTGTGCCCAGCATACTGAGGGAGGTCATGGGGTTTCTGGTACACTCTGATCAGACATGCTGTGTGCCCAGCAGACTGAGGGAGGTCATGGGGTTTGTGGTACACTCTGATCAGACGTGCTGTGTGCACAACAGGTCAGTATTCAACAATGTGTCTCTAATTCTGGATATTTTGGCAGTCTCCAGGCTATTTGGCATAGACACTAGAACAGGAAAAGGCCTTTGACAGGGTTGACCATCAGTATTTGTGGAGGACCATGCGGGCCTTTGGGTTCAGCCCTGTGACTCGTGTGCTCTACAGTGACATTCACAGTGTGATGAAGATCAATGGCGGGCTGAGCACCCCTTTCCCTGTGCAGAAAGACATCTCGATGTCAGGGATGCTGTACTCTCTGGCCATCGAGCCCCTCATCCACGAGCTGTGCAGAGTTAGATTAATAATAATAGTTACTTACATTTATATAGTGCTTTTCATACCGAAGCATCTCAAAGCGCTGTACATGAAGGAAGGGGCTCACTGAAGTGCACTTGGGTGATGTGCGCAGCCATTTTAGAGCCAGCAGCTCACTGCACAGCAGATATTTTGGGGAAGTGAGGAATACTTAAACTTACAGGGGGAAATTTAGGAAGGCCAGATTGAGAAAGCCTTTTTTAGCCAGGGCACCGGGATTAACACCCTTACTCTTTTTGAATAGTGCCATGGGATCTTTAACACTAGAAGGACCGGAGATATACTCATACCTAGAAGCCCCGCAGATGTCTTTCTGACGACTGTATTCAAAACACTGTAAATAGTATAACAAACGAAGAAACAGTCGGATGTAATTCGTCACATAAACATCTGAACAACCGAAGCATATATATATTTAAATATATATATATATACAGTACTGTGCAAAAGTTTTAGGCAGGTGTGAAAAAATGCTGTAAAGTAAGAATGCTTTCAAAAATAGACATGTTAATAGATTATATTTATCAATTAACTAAATGCAAAGTGAGTGAACAGAAGAAAAATCTAAATCAAATCCTTATTTGGTGTGACCACCCTTTGCCTTCAAAACAGCATCAATTCTTCTAGGTACACTTGCACACAGTTTTTGAAGGAACTCGGCAGGTAGGTCGGCCCAAACATCTTGGAGAACTAACCACAGTCATAGTCATTCACTGAGGCAGAGAGCAGAGACTAATCTGATTTCAACTAAACGCATTGCGGACAGGTAAATAAAAATAATAAAATTGAACACCGTTCTGTATAATCACAATACAGTTGTTTTCTGTGTGGCCGTCAATGTGACTGCTCCCGGGGCTTTTAGGTATAATGTAATATATCTCCTGTGAGATAGAGGGTTGTGAGAGACAGCAGGGAGGGGGTTAAAACCTCCCTGCGAAAGAAATGCACCTTTTTGTTTGATTGTTTCTGCTTTTTCAGTTAATCAGTTTTGTTAATTGTCTTATTGTTTTGTTTAATTGTTTTATTGTTAATTATCATCCGCACCTGGGCGCTATTGGAAATTAGGCCCAGGTGCGGAGTTTAAAAAGAGAGCAAGCAGTCTGCTCGAGGCTGCTAAAGAGAAGGAGGCAGAAAGGAGTGCTCTGCTACCTAGCAGTCCCGGAGAAAGGTACGGTGCAAACCTGTATGGTTAAGTGTGTGGAACAGGGAAACGGTTTAGCCGTCCTGTGATAGTTAGGTTCCTGCGTGTGTAGTTAGTGCTCAGAAAGAGCTAGGTGTTTGTTTTGTGTATTTTATTTAATTTTGTGTTTATTAAAAATATAGCGCAACCGCGCTGATAAAATCCAATTTCTGTGTGCTGGGTCAAGTTTTTAAAGGGGCAACGAACCCGAGTAAGTGAGTCCTTTTACATATGGTGGCAGCGAGTGTGGGCGCCCCTACGACCCAGAGAAATATGGATTTATGGGAACTGATCGAGAAGATCAATAAAAATACAGCCGCTCAAAGAGAGCGAAATGAGAGATGGGAGAGAGAGATGGGGTTGGCTCCAGTGAAAAGGAGGGAGCCAACAGAATTGGAGCGGTTAATCCTGGAATGAGAGCAGGCTAGCGGAGCTCCGCAGCCTCCCGAGCCAGAGGGGGAGGAGCTGCCGCTGCCAGAACCCAGAGAGGAGGAGCCGCCGCTTCCGGAGCCCAGAGGGGAGGAGCCGCCGCTTCCGGAGCCCAGAGGGGAGGAGCCGCCGCTTCCGGAGCCCAGAGGGGAGGAGCCGCCGCTTCCGGAGCCCAGAGGGGAGGAGCCGCCGCTTCCGGAGCCCAGAGGGGAGGAGCCGCCGCTTCCGGAGCCCAGAGGGGAGGAGCCGCCGCTTCCGGAGCCCAGAGGGGAGGAGCCGCCGCTTCCGGAGCCCAGGGGGGAGGTGAAAAGTTTACCTCCACCACAGCCCCGACCACCGCCCCTACGGTCCAGTCCGGCACCGCTGCGTCCAGTCCCTCACCCTTTGCTCCAGGACACCCGGCCGGTCTTCCCGGACCTTCCTGCGCTGGACCTTGAGCCCAGGAGTGTGCAGCACTGGCCACAGCTTTTCCCCTGGTTCCCTGCTCCGCTCTTCCCGAGCACCCAGACGTCGCTGGGCTGCTGCCAGACGTCGCTTTTGCTACCCCTGTTCGCTGCTTCGCTTCCCCTGGGTGATCGGACATCACTGCGCCGGTTCCCAGGGGAAGATCTCTGCCCACTGCTGCATCCTCCAGTGCCACGGTCTACGCTCCGGTCGCCCCTGTTGAGCCGTTGGGTCCCCTTGTCGCCGGTGCGCGGTCCCTACCTGGCTGAGCCGGGACGTGGACCGATCCACCCTCAAGCCTGCCCGTGGAAGAGGGCAAGAAGGGACATTTGTGGACTTGAGGGTGGGTGGTTATGTTTTAGGGGAGGAGGTGGCCGTCTCGTGGCCTGTGTCTTGTAAAGACAAGGGGGGGGATATGTGAGATAGAGGGTTGTGAGAGACAGCAGGGAGGGGGTTAAAACCTCCCTGCGAAAGAAATGCACCTTTTTGTTTGATTGTTTCTGCTTTTTCAGTTAATCAGTTTTGTTAATTGTCTTATTGTTTTGTTTAATTGTTTTATTGTTAATTATCATCCGCACCTGGGCGCTATTGGAAATTAGGCCCAGGTGCGGAGTTTAAAAAGAGAGCAAGCAGTCTGCTCGAGGCTGCTAAAGAGAAGGAGGCAGAAAGGAGTGCTCTGCTTCCTAGCAGTCCCGGAGAAAGGTACGGTGCAAACCTGTATGGTTAAGTGTGTGGAACAGGGAAACGGTTTAGCCGTCCTGTGATAGTTAGGTTCCTGCGTGTGTAGTTAGTGCTCAGAAAGAGCTAGGTGTTTGTTTTGTGTATTTTATTTAATTTTGTGTTTATTAAAAATATAGCGCAACCGCGCTGATAAAATCCAATTTCTGTGTGCTGGGTCAAGTTTTTAAAGGGGCAACGAACCCGAGTAAGTGAGTCCTTTTACACTCCTTTATTTCTGCACTCCCATGTTTCATGCTTTGTGAGAATATTTAATACATACGGACAGAAAGGTACACGAACGCACAGCCCCAAATGTGTTACACGACTGGAGAAAATAAAATTTTAAAACCGAAAACCGCCAAAATGACTGCCGCGGGACTTCTAGTGTTAATGACCACACAAGTACTATAGTCAGGATTTCGGTTTTAATGGCGCATCCGAAAGACGACATCTCCTGCAGCACAACTTTCCCTGTCACCATGCTGGGTCATTGGTTTATGATTTCTGGTTCAGAGAGAAGAGTGCCCCCTACTGGTCCACCAACATCACTTCTAGCAGAAACCCTGTTTTTCCATGGAGGTCTCCCTTCCAAGTACTGACCAAGCCCAGACATGCTGAGCTTCTGAGATCTGACGAGATCAGACTTCATGGTGGTAAGGCTGCTGGCTAATCAATGCACTGTCCTTCCCACAGTGTCCCATGACAGCTGTTAAAGTGTCTGCATACGTTGATGACATCGTGGTCATTGGTGGGGGCGGGGGGGAGGCAGGACGACAGGAGAATCTGCACCGCCCTGAGAGACTTCCAGTCAATGTCATCTGCCAAGACTGGACAGAGCTGTGGCTTGCTGGTGGGGGATTGGAGGGGCTGCGGGGTCCCGGACCTGCCAGCTGGGTTGCACAGGAGACAAGGCGGCTTTAAATACCTGGGGGTCCACATGGGGGACCAGGACAGCGAGCGGAACAATTGGGAGGGGGTGCTCGAGGAGGTGCGGGGTGGCCTCCACACTGTGGCACGGGCTGGTGTTTGTGGAGCCACCACAGGGGGTGCTAAAAGAGGTGCAGAGGGTGCTCCTGGATGTCTTTTGGGACTGGCTGCTACAGGTCGTGCTGTACCTGTCCCGGGAGGAGGGGCGGCAGGGCCTGATCCACATCACCAGCAGAGTCGCTGCCTTCTGGCTACAGACTGTCCAGAGGCTGCGGTACAGTCCTGACTCTGTGCCATGGAGACCGCTGGCCTGCGCCCTGCTCCACGGGGGTGGATACAGCACTGCTCCTCACAGACAGCAGCAGGGAGGACGTGTCTGTGCTGCCAACCTTCTACCACAGCCTATGGAGGGTGCAGAGAGACCCTGCACTGGTTCACACTCACACCCATCATCCACAGCCCCTGCCTGGCTGTGCGGGGAGGTTCCTGTACCCTACTGAACTGTGTGAGCGCCCCCTGGCCACAGTGAACGGAAATACTGTCAGAGCCTGTGTGCCGCTCCAGCTCTCTCTCCTCCCTCCCTCTCTCTCTCTCTCCTCTCTCTCTCTCCTCTCTCTTTCTCTCTCTCAGTTTCAATTTTCAATTTCAGTTGCTTTATTGGCATGACTGATTTTTTACAAGTATTGCCAAAGGACCGATGGGTACAATGAACATTTAAAACATATGTAAATAAAACAAAAACACAGTACTTCAAACACATCACAACAACAATAATGAGAATAATGATATATATATATATATATATATTTTTTTTTAAAACACTGAAACTCAAAATCAATTATTGTAAGGTGACATTGGTTTTATGTTGGGAAATATTTTTAAGAAAAATAAAAAACTGAAATATCTTGCTTGCATAAGTATTCAACCCCCACACATTAATATTTGGTAGAGCAACCTTTCGCTGCAATAACAGCTTTAAGTCTTTTGGGGTAAGTATGTACCAGCTTTGCACACAGTGTCGGAGTGATTTTGGCCCATTCTTCTTGGCAGGTTTGCTCCAGGTTGTTCAGGTTGGTTAGACGACGCTTGTGGACTGCAATTTTCAAATAGTGCCACAGATTCTCAATGGGATTGAGATCAGGACTTTGACTGGGCCACTGTAGGACATTCACCTTTTTGTTCTTGAGCCACTCCAATGTTGCTTTGGCCTTGTGCTTGGGATCATTGTCCTGCTGAAAGGTGAATTTCCTCCCAAGCTTCAGTTTTTTAGCGGACTGAAGCAGGTTCTCTTGCAGTATTTCCCTGTATTTTGCTCCATCCATTCTTCCTTCAATTTTAACAAGATGCCCAGTCCCTGCTGATGAGAAGCATCCCCACAGCATGATGCTGCCACCACCATACTTCACTGTAGGGATGGTGTGTCTTGAGGCATGGGCAGTGTTAGGTTTGCGCCACACATAGCGCTTTGAGTTTTGGCCAAAAAGCTCTATCTTGGTCTCATCTGACCACAAAACCTTTTGCCACATCGCAGCTGGGTCACTCTCATGCTTTCTGGCAAACTCCAGTTGTGCTTTCAGATGGTACTTTTTGAGTAACGGCTTCTTTTTTGCCACCCTCCCATACAGGCCAGTGTTATGCAGAGCTCTTGATATGGTTGACTGGTGCACCATTACTCCACTCCCAGCCACTGAACTCTGTAGCTCCTTCAAAGTGATTGTTGGCCTCTCTGTGGCTTCTCTCACAAGTCTCCTTCTTGTTTGAGCTCTGAGTTTTGAGGGACGGCCTTTTCTTGGCAGTGCCTGGGTGGTGTGATGCAGCTTCCACTTCCTGATTATTGATCCAACTGTGCTCACTGGGATATCCAAACACTTGGATATTATTTTGTACCCTTTCCCTAATCTATGCATTTGTATTACTTTATCTCTAACTTCTGTAGAATGCTCTTTGGTCTTCATTTTCCTTCAGATTCACAGCCTGACCAATGATCCTTCAACAGTTGGGTTTTTATCCAGAAAATGTGACAGCAACTTTAATGGTTCACAGGTGGAGGCCAATGGTAAGGTACTTGTGTCCTCGTTAGGGCAATTTCTTTCATCGGTGTAAACTGGGAGCTTCCACAGCACAGGGTTTGAATACTTAAAATAAAATATATCAAACAGAACGAAATTTCAATGTACCATTTGTAATTCAGTAATATGAGAGGATTGGTCAGGGGTCTGAATACTTTTGCAAGGCACTGTAAATATATATATATATATATTATTATTTATTTCTTAGCAGACGCCCTTATCCAGGGCGACTTACAATCGTAAGCAAATACATTTGAAGTGTTACAATACAAGCAATACAATAAGATATATATATATGTACTCTGTAACATGTATTTATTTATTTATTTTTCTTTTCTCTCCCTGTGTGAGGAGCCTCAGTGTCACTCCCTGTCCCTCAGGCTGTGGCAGGCGCTTGTGTACTGGGCTGCCACTTCTATACAGCTTGTGTGCTCACCGAGGAGTCTGAGAAGTCTGTGCAGAGGTGTTGTATTTTTGAGCCTGTACTTTGTTAAGGTCTGTCTCTGTTTACTGTTTTTCACCCTGGTCAGGTATTCAGCCAGGGTGTAGTGTCTTTTTAGGACCCGATAGCATTCCAGTTTGCTTTGTATTTTAGTGTGTGTGTGCGTACGCTGACGACCTCGTGGTGATGGTCAAGGGGGAGCAGGACATCAAGACACTGCACAGCACCCTTGTAGACTTTGAGACATTGTCCTCAGCCAAGGTGAACTGGAATAAAAGCTGTGCACTGCTGATGGGGCAGTGGGAGGACTGCGGACCCCCAGCGCTGGCTGGAGGGCTTCAATGGAGCAGGGGAGGATTCAAGTACTTGGGGGTGCACCTGGGGAATGACATCAGCGAGATAAAGAACTGGGAGGGGGTGCTGGAGGGAGTGAAGGCGCGACTGGGCAGGTGGCGCTGGCTGCTCCCGTAGCTCTCCTACAGAGGCAGAGCTCTGATTATTAACAACCTGGTGGCATCTACACTGTGGCACCGGCTGGTGTGTTTGGAACCACGGCAGGGGCTGCTGGAAGAGGTGCAGAAGGTGATGCTGGATTTCTTCTGGGACGGGTTGCACTGGCTAAGGAAAGGAGTGCTGTACCTGCCAAGGGAGAAAGGAGGTCAGGGTATGATGGATGTGAGCAGCCGGGTCTCGACTTTCCGACTGCAGTCAGTCCTGCGGCTGCTATATGGACCTGACTCACTGTCCTGGAGACTGCTGGCCTGCGCCCTGCTGAGGAGAGCAGGAGCGCTAAGGCTGGATAAGCACCTGTTCCTAGTGGATTCCAGCCAGGTGGACCTGTCATCGATCCCCATTTTCTACAGGAGCATGTTGAGGGCCTGGCGCCTTTTGAAGGTTGAGAGAGGGGAGGAGGCCCCCACTTTGCATTGGCTTCTGGAAGAGCCAATTGTAAACAACCCGCTCCTTGCTCCTCCAAGCACTGACGCCCCTGCATTGAACCACCAGCTAATCAGAGCTCGCCTCACGAAGCTGCGCCACCTGCTGGACCTGCGGCAGGGCTGCTGGCTGAGTGCGGAAAGGCTGAGTGCTGAGCTGGGAGTGCACTCAGTACGAAGAGTGGAGAGGTTTTTGAGCCAGCTTAGATCCGCTTTGTCTCCGGAGGGACGGCTGCTTCTGAAAGAGTTGTTCCAGGGACACCCTCTCCCTGATATCCCGCCCCCGTTCCCAGGCTTGCGAGTGTCTCCTGCTTTCATGGAAGAAGCGGGGCCTCCAGGGCCGCTACTGGAAGCAGAGGGGTTGAGTGGGAGGCTTGTCTCAAGCATGGAGGGCAAAGCCCTGTACAGAGTTTGAGTGTTTGTTAAGCATCAGACCCAGCTAACCACACTCCCTGACACACCCTGGAGAGCCAGGCTGGAAGAGGAGGAGAGTACAGTGCCAGCCTGGAGCAGCTTGTATAAACCCCCCCTCAATAAGAGAGCTGGGGATCTGCAGTGGAGGGTTTTACACATGATTGTTGCTGTCAGTGCTTTTATCAGCATTATTAACCCCGGCGTGTCTGATTCCTGTCCGTTTTGTGCTCAGAGAGAGACCGTGTTTCATTGTTTTAGCGCATGCTCCCGATTAGCACCCATTTTTAGTCTTTTAGCTCAGTTTTTTACTGCTTTCAATTTAAATTTTAACATCACAGTTTTTATTTTTGGAAATGGGTATAGGAAGAAAACAAAAAGAATCGATCAGATTGTGAATTTCCTGGCGGGGCAGGCTAAGCTGGCTATTTATAAGACTAGAAAGAACAGAGTGCAGCGGGAGGGGAGTGATGATGTGCTGAGCATGTTCAAGATACTGGTGAAATGTAGGCTGAAAGTAGATTATGAGTTTTATAAACTGTGGAAAGATCTTGGAAAATTTGAGGAATTGTGGTGTGTAAATGAGGTGCTGTGTGAATTAGAAGGAGCAAACTTACAAATTAATTTTTAACATAAAGGATGGAAAAGAGGATCTGTGTTTTCTTTTTTGCATGGTGGTGGGGGGAAAATAATTGTGGTTGTTTTTTGTCATTGAAAAAAAAATATATATATATATATATACAGTATATGTATTAATGTATTGTTTTAATAATTAATTGAAAATAAAGGAAATTGAAAAGTCAAAAGTCTCTCTCTCTCTCTCCTCTCTCTCTCTCTCTCTCTCTCTCACAGGCTGGTCAAAGCGGATCGAGTACACCCCCGGCTCTGGCAGTGTCTCCCTGTTTCCCAGCATGCACCTGGAGACCTGCGAGGAGCCAGTTTGGAACATCCAGGCCACCATAGAGCTGCAAACCAACCACATCGGCAAGGGCTGCGACCGGGACAGCTACTCCGACCGCTCTGTGAGGCGGCTCTGCGGTAAGTACTGGGAGCACTGAGAGCAGACTGGGGCCAGTATCACCCTGACAACACCACACAGTGACAGCACCCCTTCACAGAATCACCCTGACAACACCGCACTGTGACAGCACCCCTTCACAGAATCACCCTGACAACACCGCACTGTGACAGCACCCCTTCACAGAATCACCCTGACAACACCGCACTGTGACAGCACCCCTTCACAGAATCACCCTGACAACACCGCACTGTGACAGCACCCCTTCACAGAATCACCCTGACAACACCGCACTGTGACAGCACCCCTTCACAGAATCACCCTGACAACACCGCACTGTGACAGCACCCCTTCACAGAATCACCCTGACAACACCGCACTGTGACAGCACCCCTTCACAGAATCGCCCTGACAACACCGCACTGTGACAGCACCCCTTCACAGAATCACCCTGATAATAGCACTCTGATTACTGCTTTACGATCCTGGCTGGTGCTTCACAGTGTGGTTCTGTGCTGGTCGGCTGAAGCCCCTCCCTCCTCTCTCTCTCTGTCTTCTGATAGGTGCAGTGCGCGGAGAGGTGGACCTGCTCCCGCCCCCTTCCTTCTCCACCAATTGGACGGCAGGCCTAACCACAGTGCCCTCCCCTGATTCGTCGCTGGTGTTTGTGTTCAATGGCTCGCTGCGGCAGGCGTGCGAGGTGCCCCAGTCTGCGCTGCGTGAGCTTGGCGTGTCGGCCGGAGACCACTTCACTCTGCAGCTGTGGATGAAACACGCCAGCAGCACCCAGCCGGCACAGCAGCAACACGGCCGGGCCAGGAGAGAGGAGGAGAGCATCATCTGTAACACCGTCAGGAACGGTGAGAGAGTATTTATCTCGATGTATTTAATGAGAATTTAATCATAGCAGCCCTAGTTTGTGTGTGTGAGTGAGAGTGTGTGTGCGTGTTTGTGTATGTGTGTGTGTGTGTGTGTGTGTGTGTGTGTGAGTGAGAGTGAGTGTGCGTGTTAGTGTGTGTAGTCTCACTACTCTCTCTCGGTGCATGGCTGTTATCTCTCCCTCCTGTACACTCACTCTCACACTCTCTCCCTCTCCCTCTCTCAGATGACTCGTTCTCTCACTACTCTCTCTCGGTGCACGGCTGCCGTCTCTCCCTCTTGTATTGGCCGCTTACCAACGCCAGACCTGTCAAGTTCCTCTGGAAGCTGGAACAGGTAAGTGAATCCAGGCCACACGCTTCACACGTAATGTCCAGGCCACAAGCTTCACACATGGCCTTGAGATTTCTACACTGCTGTATTCTATGATTCTCTCATTGAAGATCCACTGCAGGTGGTGTCCAGTCGATATAACAGCGTGGCTTCAGCGCTTGCAGACCTATTTCACATTTCTATTCACTGCCCCTCAGTCTCATCTGACATGCTCCCTTCATTTTGCATCTCCAGTTTCTAGCGCTGGTTGTGCTCAGATTATCTTTAAGGCACACTATACTAAAGTCCTTTTTTCAACCAGACTCCTAAAGACTGAAAGCTGCATTAGATTCTGAAGTGAGTAGTTGGTTTCAGAATTGACAGAATTGTGTCTGTGTGTCTCTTTTCCATGTGTCTGTATGCCTGTTTGTGTATGTGTGTGTCTGTGTGTCTCTCTCTGTCTCTCTGTGTGTCTCTGTGTTTCTACCTCTGTGTCTCTGTCTCTGTGTGTCTCTGTATGTCCCTCTGTGTCTCTCTTTCTCTCTGTGTGTATCTGTCTCTGTGTCTCTTTCTCTCTGTCTCTCTGTATGTCTCTCTGTGTGTATCTGTGTCTCTGTTTCTCTCCGTGCCTCTGTCTCTGTGTCTCTCTGTGTCTCTCGGTGTCTCTGTGTCTCTAGGTGTGTGATGATGACTGGCACCACTACGCTGTGAATCTGGAGTTCCCCACAGTCACGCTCTACGTGGACGGAGTGACCTATGACCCCGCACTCATCCATGACAACGGCCCCCTGCGCCCCCCCGCCCCCCACCCCCGCCTAGTCATCGGAGCCAGCTGGACAGGTGAGGGGGCAGAGGACTAAGCATCTGTATTGAAATGCAGGAGGGGAGGGAATGGGAACAAAGCACTCAAATGGAATTGTTTTAAGACACTGTTTAAGAAGTTACTGTGAAAGAGAGTAATCTGAGTTCTGTATTGGCTTGTTCTCTCTTGCAGAAGAAGCTGAGAAGGGAAGCACTAACAGCAGTGAGTCTGAGCAAGGTGAGAGTCTGGGACAGGGCAGGTAATCTCCCCTATGTGCACTAGTGTGGGGCAGCGAGGGGGGCAGTCTGGCCCTGCTCACTATTTAATCAAGTTTTGTTGAGCCCTTTTATATTCATTAAACGTGAAACTGAATCTGTTTCTTTCTCAGTTTATTCTCATTTTTAAAACATTGTTTAACCTCAGAGCATGTTTATTGAATATTGAAATTTGGTTATTTGACCCTAATTCACCACTCCCCTCTCTCTCTCTCCCCCCTCTCTCAGACCCCGCGCCCCCTCGGTTCCACTCTCATTTCCGGGGTCTCTTGGCGGGGTTCACTGTGCGGCCGGGTCGTGTGGAGCCCCACAATGTCATCGAGTGTCTGTATGCCTGCCGAGAGGGGCTGGACTTCGGGGACCTAGAGTCGCTGGGGTCGGGCATGAAGGTGAGAAGCAGGAGCCCCGCGGACACTGGACCCGTGAGACAGAGATTGCGGGGCAGTTTAATAACCCTGTCCCTCCCCGTCTCTCTCCGCTCCCCTCTCTCTCTCCTACCCCCTCTCCCCATCTCTCTCTCTCTCGCTCTCTATCTCAGGTCCATGTTAACCCTACACAGTCCATGTTGATTCTTGAGGGCGATGACATTGAGAATTTCAATCGGGCGATTCAGCAGGTCACGTATCGGAACTCTCTGAGGTTTGCGACCCCTGGGGTCCGTCCACTGAGGATATCCACTTCACTCAGGTCAGCAATCTGCATATCCCCCCCCCCCCCCCCCCACACCCTCCCCTCCACACCCCTCCCCCCCCACCCACACCCTCCCCCTCACTCCTCACACCCTCCCCCTCACTCACCACACACCCCACACCCTCCCCCTCATTCCCCACACCCCTCCCCCTCACTCCTGCACACCCCTCCCCCTAACTCCTCACAGCCTCCCCCTCACTCCCCACACCCGTCCCCCTCACTCCTGCACACCCCTCCCCCACACCCCTCCCCCTCACTCCCCACACCCTCATTCTCTCATTTCCCACACCCTCCCCCTCACTCCCCACACCCCTCCCCCTCACTCCTGCACACCCCTCCCCCACACCCCTCCCCCTCACTCCCCACACCCTCATTCTCTCATTTCCCACACTCTCCCCCTCACTCCTCACACCCCTCCCCCTCATTCCCCACACCCCTCCCCCTCACTCCCCATACCCCTCCCACTCACTCCCCACACCCTCATTCTCTCACTCTCCACACCCTCCCCCTCACTCCTGCACACA
Source organism: Acipenser ruthenus (assembly GCF_902713425.1). Taxonomy (NCBI): domain Eukaryota; kingdom Metazoa; phylum Chordata; class Actinopteri; order Acipenseriformes; family Acipenseridae; genus Acipenser; species Acipenser ruthenus. The sequence goes on along the minus strand of NC_081208.1, from coordinate 13,085,763 downwards.
CTCTCTCTCCCTGTCTCTCCCAGGTGTTTCAGTGAGGAGGGCTGTGTCTCAATTCGTGATGTTGAGGGATACCTGGTGGTCCTGCAGCCAGACGCCCCTCAGATCTTCCTCTCTGGGACGGCTCACTTTGCGCGGCCCGCCTCTGAATTCGAGACCCCCCAGGGGGTGCCCCTCTTCTCTGAGTTGAGGATCACCTGCTCCCTGTCCCACTCCATCAACACAGCCAGCCAGGGCATGGAGGGCGGAGGTGAGAAACTGTGCTGTGATCTGATTCCTTATACAAGACGCTACCTACAGACACAAGCCAGAATGGCAGCAGTTTCATTACTTCTAAAACTCTTTGTTTATTTTTTATTTGAATTTATTCTCCCACCCCACCCTTCTTCAAATTCAAATGGTCTTTACTGGTGTAGAGGGGTTCCGTATAGCTACACTGAATATTCAAATTATTACGGAATTGAACTATTAGTATTCACTACAGTATATCAGGGGTTCTCAACCCGCAGGTCAATCAGCAAACAGCTGCGGCTCATGTGACATCCTGCTCAAATTTAAAACAAAATACGGGCTGGTTAGAGCGGAGCAGCTGAATCGGCCAGACTAGAGAACATGCTCACTTTGTTGTTCACAGAGAGAAACACTCTTGAGAGCCACTGCAGTGTATTCATCCTTGTGATGTGAGAGCCACTGCAGTGTATTCATCCTTGTGATGTGAGAGCCACTGCAGTGTATTCATCCTTGTGATGTGAGAGCCACTGCAGTGTATTCGTCCTTGTGATGTGAGAGCCTCTGCAGTGTATTCATCCTTATGATGTGAGAGCCACTGCAGTGTATTCGTCCTTGTGATGTGAGAGCCTCTGCAGTGTATTCATCCTTATGATGTGAGAGCCTCTGAAAATAGTAGGCTATTAATTCCACTTTGATTCAAGTTCTGGCTTGAGGTTGATATAAACAAGCTTGCTTGCAAATGAGACTCTTCAGTTAGTTTAAAGAAAAATGATTTATTCGTACAGCATAACAAAACAGACAATAAGCATTCGAGTAATTAGTGAAAGCAACTTCTATAGATGAACTAGAAGAGATTCTGTCACAATCACTAAGCTTAAACCTGTAAGCTGTGTGCAATCTCAATGAGGAGTCTTTATTGTTCCCCATACAGAAAAACAAAGTACACAGAAAGAGTACCTGGAACTGCAAACACAAGTCAAAAAGGAAGTTAGAAAGGCCAAGAGAGAGATAGAAATCAATATTGCTAAGGGGGCTAAAACCAATTCCAAAATGTTTTTCCAATATTATAACAGCAAGAGAACATTCAAAGAGGAGGTTAAATGTCTAAGAGACACAAATGGCAAAATCATAGATGAAGAAAAAAAAATAGCAAATATATTAAATGATTACTTTTCACAGGTTTTTACAAAGGAGGACACAGACAACATGCCCCACATGTCGTCCTATCCTGATTTAAATAACTTTAGCATAACAGAGGCAGAAGTGTTAAAGGGACTAGGAGCTCTTAAAATAAACAAATCCCCTGGGCCGGATGAGATCCTCCCAATAGTACTCAAAGAAATGAAAGAAGTTATTTACGAACCGCTACCCAAGATCATGCAACAGTCTCTTGACACGGGTTGTACCGGCAGACTGGAAAATTGCAAACGTAATACCGATCCACAAAAAGGGAGACAAAACCGAACCAGGTAACTACAGACCAATAAGCCGGACTTCTATTATATGTAAACTTATGGAAACTATAATAAGATCAAAAATGGAAAATTACCTATATGTTAACAATATCCTGGGAGACAGTCAGCATGGTTTTAGGAAAGGGCGATCATGTCTAACTAACCTGCTTGACTTTTTTGAGGATGCAACATTGAAAATGGATAATTGCAAAGCATACGACATGGTTTATTTAGATTTCCAGAAAGCTTTTGACAAAGTCCCGCATAAAAGATTAATTCTCAAACTGAACGCAGTAGGGATTCAAGGAAATGCATGCACATGGATTAGGGAGTGGTTAACAGGTAGAAAACAGAAAGTACTGATTAGAGGAGAAACCTCAAAATGGAGTGAGGTAACCAGTGGTGTACCACAGGGATCAGTATTAGGTCCTCTGCTATTCCTAATCTACATTAATGATTTAGATTCTGGTATAGTAAGCAAACTCGTTAAATTTGCAGACGACACAAAAATAGGAGGAGTGGCAAACACTGTTGCAGCAGCAAAGGTCATTCAAAATGATCTAGACAGCATTCAGAACTGGGCAGACACGTGGCAAATGAAATTTAATAGAGAAAAGTGTAAAGTATTGCATGCAGGCAATAAAAATGTGCATTATAAATATCATATGGGAGATACTGAAATTGAAGAAGGGAACTATGAAAACGACCTAGGAGTTTATGTTAACTCAGAAATGTCTTCATCTAGACAATGTGGGGAAGCTATAAAAAAGGCCAACAAGATGCTCGGATATATTGTGAGAAGTGTTGAATTTAAATCAAGGGAAGTAATGTTAAAACTTTACAATGCATTAGTAAGACCTCACCTAGAATATTGTGTTCAGTTCTGGTCACCTCGTTACAAAAAGGATATTGCTGCTCTAGAAAGAGTGCAAAGAAGAGCGACCAGAATTATCCCGGGTTTAAAAGGCATGTCGTATGCAGACAGGCTAAAAGAATTGAATCTATTCAGTCTTGAACAAAGAAGACTACACGGTGATCTGATTCAAACATTCAAAATCCTAAAAGATGTAGACAATGTCGACCCAGGGGACTTTTTTGACCTGAAAAAAGAAACAAGGACCAGGGGTCACAAATGGAGATTAGATAAAGGGACATTCAGAACAGAAAATAGGAGGCACTTTTTTACACAGAGAATTGTGAGGGTCTGGAACCAACTCCCCAGTAATGTTGTTGAAGCTGACACCCTGGGAACCTTCAAGAAGCTGCTTGATGAGATTCTTGGATCAATAAGCTACTAACAACCAAACGAGCAAGATGGGCTGAATGGCCTCCTCTCGTTTGAAAACTTTCTTATGTTCTTATGTTCTTATAAACAAACAAACAAGACACACACAAAGTCTTTGTTCTGAAATGCCATGCTCCAGTCCTGAAATACCACGTTCTCTATCTCGTTCTCCACTGGTATGTGACGGAGTAGCTCCTGTAGCATGACATGTCAGACATTCTGTATAATGATTTCACAATGAATACCACAAGTTACCAACATTACAATAGGATCTCTTCCATAGGTTCCTAAGAGCAAATCAAATTGTACTGGATGCAATCAGATTAAAGTGCCCTAATTGTTAAGATAACGTTTACATCGAAAGATATCTGTTATCTACTCACATGCACGTAGAGATTTCAACTTTATATCACGGCTCAGCTCGCTTGTTTAGCATTAATCTTGTGCAATACCTGCGTGAAGTCTCAGTTGTATAGTTAGCATCTTCTAGGGGAAGCAGTAGGGACTTCGCAAGGCAGCAGGAGTTGGTCCTCCTCCGAGGAGCAGTTTGAAGAACGTGGTCCAGCACTAACAGCTCCGAAGCCATTTTTACAGACACATTTAGTTGCTAAAAGTCTTGTTTAATGTGATTTTGAAACAAAAGATACTGAGTCTCGTATAACTGATTGTCTGGCCATACGAGAGCGGACATCTCCTTTGAGGTGAAGCTGTTAAACACTGTGTCTGCATTTCAGAATTAGTTTCTTCAAATCAGTGCTTTTTAATGTAATAACTGAGAGTGATCCTACAGTGTCTTTATCTGGGACTCCCTCGGGCTGCACAGAGAGTGATCCTACAGTGTCTTTATCTGGGACTCCCTCGGGCTGCACAGAGAGTGATCCTACAGTGTCTTTATCTGGGACTCCCTCGGGCTGCACAGAGAGTGATCCTACAGTGTCTTTATCTGGGACTCCCTCGGGCTGCACAGAGAGTGATCCTACAGTGTCTTTATCTGGGACTCCCTTGGGGCTGCACAGAGAGTGATCCTACAGTGTCTTTATCTGGGACTCCCTTGGGGCTGCACAGAGAGTGATCCTACAGTGTCTTTATCTGGGACTCCCTTGGGGCTGCACTGAGTAATGTCTTCTAAGAGGGCCATTAAGCCACGGGAACATTCCCTTACTGCTTCACCTGCTAGCTGTTTACGGGTGAAAAAAATTCCTCCTGTAATTTAGCAAATGGTTGTGCACACCCATCCACTCCTATAGTAATTCTGTTATATACTTGGGATTCCTTCATTCCTCTAAAGAACAAAGTTTAATCTCATCTCCTGCTTCCCCCTCCAAATGTTTGTAAATAAAGTCTGCCTCTTCTCTAAGGGACAGGCGCGGGGAACCTAAGCACACTGAATTTCATCAGCCCATTGGTATCGAGACATAGGAACATAAAGAAGTGGCTCTCCCTGACTATCGTTGGAGGGAGCACTCACACTGTGCAATCGTGAGGCAGCCTCTACATGTCCTGACCCTGTTACCCCACCAAGCATGTTCACGGGCAGGAGACTCTTTTTCAGCAATTAACCGCTCACAAGGCAGTAAAAGAAGGCAGTAGTGGAGTAGTGGTTAGGGCTCTGGACTCTTGACCGGAGGGTCATGGGTTCAATCCCAGGTGGGGGACACTGCTGCTGTATCCTTGAACAAGGTACTTTACCTAGATTGCTCCAGTAAAAACCCAGCTGTATAAATGGGTAATTGTATGTAAAAATAATGTGATATCTTGTAACAATTGAAGGTCGCCCTGGATAAGGGCGTCTGCTAAGAAATAAATAATAAAAAATAATAATATTTAGCTCCTCAAGCATGCTACACAGTGGAGGGTTAGGGTTAGGGTTAGGGTTAGGGTTAGCCCCTAAGCATGCCACACAGTGGAGGGTGTGATGTGCCTGTGATTCAATCTCATGCTGCTCTCAGCCTGTTTCAGTGTGCAGCTTGTGGTCACTGAGTCTGTATTGTGTGTATAATGCCCCCAGCTCTCATGTCTGACGCAGTGGCGCACACGCTCGATGGCTGTGAGGTGTCTCCGGTGGGGGAGGAGCTAGACCTGCAGAGGGAGGAGCTTATTCTCGACCCCGAGTCCGTGAGAGAGAAAGGACTGGAGCTGATCAATAACACGGCTTACATCGCAATATCAGGTAATCAGTGATCAATAACACTGCATTTCTCAGGTAATCTATAATTATTAAACTACATTTCCCAATGTGCTTTTCACCAGTTTTCCCTCTGAGATGAGTGTGAATTTCCAGCAGTGCAGTGGGAGATGTAGTTTACATGATGGCTTATTTCATTGTCAACACAAAATTACTCTTAATTTAAGTTTTCTCTATTGTAAGTGGCATCAAGTCATAAATCTGGCTGAAGAATTAGAATAGAATGTGTCCCTTACTTCTCTCTCTCTCCTCAGGTGTGTAGTTGATCAGTTTCTCATAGTCTCTCTCCTCAGGTGTGTGGTTGATCAGTTTCTCACAGTCTCTCTCCTCAGGTGTGCAGTTGATCAATTTCTCACAGTCTCTCTCTCTCCTCAGGTGTGTAGTTGATCAGTTTCTCAGTCTCTCTCTCTCCTCAGGTGTGTGGTTGATCAGTTTCTCACAGTCTATCTCTCTCTCTCCTCAGGTGTGTAGTTGATCAGTTTCTCAGTCTCTCTCTCTCCTCAGGTGTGTAGTTGTTCAGTTTCTCAGTCTCTCTCTCTCCTCAGGTGTGTAGTTGATCAGTTTCTCAGTCTCTCTCTCTCCTCAGGTGTATAGTTGTTCAGTTTCTCACACTCTCTCTCTCCTCTCAGGTGTGTAATTGATCAGTTTCTGACTGACTCTCTCTCTCTCCTCTGAGGTGCGGAGTCGATCTCAGTGTACGAGGATCTCTTGCGCTCGCTGCGTTATCGGATCTCTGTCGGCGCCGCGCTGTACGAGAGGAAGTTCCGGCTGTCCTGCACAGAGATGAACGGACGCTACGCCAGCAACGAGTTCTCAGTGGAGGTGAGACTGTGCCATGGCAGAGAGGGAGCAAGACGGAGTGCAGTCCAGTGGCTCTCTCTGTACTAACTCCTCTCTCCCTCCCCTCTTGCTATATATATCAACCCCTGCTTCTCCTTCTCTGCCTCTCCCTCCTCTATCTCTCAATATTAACCTCTACCTCTCTCGCTTGCTGTCCTGTAGCACAGGATTGTGAGTCGTGAGAGGGGTCAGAGTGCTGGTGTGTGAGGAGGTGCTGTGAGTAGAATCTCTGCAAATGTTTTTTTTGTTCCCTATCAAGTATGAAATGTAACCATTGCCAAATGGGTATTTATCCTTAAAGACCATGAAAACCTGAATAGATATATCAAAGCTGCACACAGTTCCTGTGACACAGTCTCGCCTGACCCCTAGAGCATAAAAGGATTGCTGACACAATATCGTCATCATTTTTCCTTTCACTGACCTGAGAGAGAGATCTACACACGGATAAGTATCACTTATATCTGCTTGTGTTTACACTAATTGCGATTGCTTTTAGTAATTACTAATTACACGTTGTGCACTTTTCGTTAGCCCGTGAGTGGCCTTGTGCCAGTGGCTCTGTCGCCCCTTCCCTGGGATCAAACACCGTGGTCAGCTACTGTATTTCTCTCTTAAGCTGCTAGCTTCGGTGAAGCTTAAAAATAAAAACAAATGTTTTTTTATTATAAAAAATACTAAAGACCGAGACACACGCTGGGTCAGGCTGCTTGCAGTTTTCCCTCAGTGTCTCGTTGCCACATTGAGCTCTGCTTGTAGAATTAGTGTGCAGACTGTTAGGGCTCTAGCAGTAGGCTCGAGCTGTTGGTTTGTGAAGAGTGTTATACAGATGGGCATCCCTATATCGCTTTCTTGGTAACTGTAGGTCCCAGACCTGCTATCGTTCCTGCCAGTACTTCTGTACATCGAACGAGGTTACCCTGCCGATTCACTGGCAGTCGCTGGGCTCAGCTCTGCTTCGGGTCTGACTGCTCACAGTCCTTCCCACAGTGTCTCGTTGCTGCTCTGGTCTCTGCTTGCAGTGCCACTGAGAAGGCTGTCAGTGACAGCAGGCTTCCTCCAGTCTTAGGGCTGTGTTGCGTTAAACCAGAAGCTATACCATTTGCACCTTACCATGTGTACCGTGCTCTGTGCGCCGTTCTGTACTGTGTGTACCGTGCTCCGTGCACCCTCCATATTTTGAAGTTGAACGGGCAGGCAGTGGGCAGGAACCTTGCTGTGTTAATAGCCGCAACTCTGGCTATCCCAAGCGTGCATAGTAGATGGTGAAAAGGCCCCATAGCTGGACGCTCCCGTTACTCCAGGACACACTTTTGGTCCTACAGTAGATGACATGTTGCAGTGCTCTCACAGGGCGTGAGAATCTACAAAGGAACTGGTGCGCCTGCTCCCCTATCAACCTCCTCCAGTACGTAGACCAGCACCAAACTGGAAGCCAAGGTTCCAGCAGCCTCAGAGATCGGTACAGCCAGCCTCTGCTAAAACCAGAGGTTTTCACAACAACCCGCAGCTGCACAAAAGGGAAATTTCAACGAGTTTCACTGTCAAGTGCAAAGGCAGAAGCCTCAGGCTAAGCCTCAAGCCGAGCAGCAGCCCTGCCTCTCTCTACCTCCCCGTGCCTTTTCAAAGTGCATGGAGGCTATTCTGGCCGCATCGAGACACAGAGGTGTCAGAGTACTCAATTACCTGGATGACTGGCTCATTGTACCCAGTCTCCAGCACAGGCATAGGCCCAAGCGGAACTTGTCACCGACCACCTTCGTTGGTTGGGCCTGTCTGCGAATCTTGCAAAGAGCCAGCTCACACTCTCGCAGACAGCCTCCTATTTGGGAGAGCATCTGGATTCCAGGTCCATGCTGTCCACTCTGTCGGAGGACAGAGTGCAGAGAATAGCCGCTTGTCTGAAGCTTTTTCAGGTCAGCAAAAAGCTCACAGTAGTGATGTTTCAGAGGCTTCTGGGCTTCATGGCAGCAGCTTTCCAGATCCTCCCTTTGGGTCTTCTACACATGCGTTCTCTCCAAGCCTGGTTCGACAGCAGGGTTCTTCAGCCCACATTGAACTGTAGCTGCCTGGTGACAGTGTCTCGTCTCTGTCTGAAGGCGCTCTCTTGGTGGACCCAGCCTGCCCACCTGGGCTCAGGGCACTGGGACGGGGAGTCACGACGGGGCTCAGGGCTCGGGGACGGGGATTCATGACGGTGCTCAGGGCTCTGGGACGGGGAGTCACGACGGGGCTCAGGGCTCTGGGACGGGGAGTCATGGCGGGGCTCAGGGCTCTGGGACGGGGAGTCACAACGGGGCTCAGGGCTCTGGGACGGGGAGTTACGGCGGGGCTCAGGGTTCAGGGACGGGGAGTCACGACGGTGCTCAGGGCTCTGGGACGGGAGTCACGACGGGACTCAGGGCTCTGGGACGGGGCTCAGGGCTCAGGGACGTGGACTCACTACGGGGCTCAGGGCTCTGGGACGGGGAGTCACGACAGGGCTCAGGGCTCTGGGACGGGGAGTCACGACAGGGCTCAGAGCTCTGGGACGGGGAGTCACGGCGGGGCTCAGGGCTCTGGGACGGGGAGTCACGACAGGGCTCAGAGCTCTGGGACGGGGAGTCACGACAGGGTTCAGGGCTCTGGGAAGGGGAGTCACGACGGGGCTCAGGGCTCTGGGACGGGGAGTCACGACGGGGCTCAGGGCTCTGGGACAGGGCTCAGGGCTCTGGGACGGGGAGTCACAACGGGGCTCAGGGCTCTGGAACGGGGCTCAGGGCTCGGGGACGGGGACTCACGACGGGGCTCAGGGCTCTGGGACAGGGAGTCACGACGGGGCTCAGGGCTCTGGGACGGGGAGTCACGACGGGGCTCAGGGCTCTGGGACGGGGAGTCACGACGGGGCTCAGGGCTCTGGGACGGGGAGTCACGACAGGGCTCAGGGTTCGGGGACGGGGAGTCACGACGGGGCTCAGGGCTCGGGGACGGGGAGTCACGACGGCTCAGGGCTCTGGGACGGGGCTCAGGGCTCGGGGACGGGGACTCATGACGGGGCTCAGGGCTCTGGGACGGGGAGTCACGACAGGGCTCAGGGCTCTGGGACGGGGAGTCACGACGGGGATCAGAGATCTGGGACCGGGCCAGACCTGTGTTTTATAGTGGAGGTGTTTAGGGTGAATTGGTATTATTACCCCAGATAGCTAGAGCTCACAGTGTGTTCAGATGAATTGGTATTTATTTCCTTGTAATTTGTCTTTTTTCTGTAAAATCATAATTTTAGTTTTATCTGGGTTTATTTCTAAAGCCCAGGTTTTGCAGTACTGCTCAAGTGTTGCCAGTGGTGACGCATAGGGGGGGCACGCCTGGTCACGTGCCCCCCCAGATTTCTGCCAGGCAGTGGCTTAGCCACTGTGTTAGGATCGTTCACACTGAAACATGTGTAAGAAATTGCAATATTGTTATATTTTTCGCTTACCATTATAGCGGGGCGGACGTGGCACGGGCGGCGCTGATTTTTCTTTTCGCTCACGGAAAGAACTTTTTATTTACCGCGTTGCTATCAACCAATGAGAATACATAAGCAAGCTCTACTTGCTCAACCCCAAACACAGATGCATGAAACATATAGGCTATGATTACTGTATATGCTATGTAGCCTAGCTACTACACACATAGATGTGGTAGAGGACATCTACTATGTAATGAGTAGCCTATGTATTTACATAGAATGCACTCGCCTCATGACATATCTTATTGCCAGCTGACCTCTCCAGCAGCCAGCCTACTAATAAGATTATCATTTTTCACGGATTGTGCAGCCAGCTTCATCAAGGGACGGTAACCAAGTCCATCCAGGTCTTGGAGATGGAGTGGTAAATGTACAACCTGTTATTAATTGAATAACTAAATAAAATAATCAGAATGAACAGTTCTGGACGCTGCTGAGAGAAAACCGGCAAAACTGTTTCAATTCCTGAGTTCGGTTACCTACTTGTTTTCATTCTGATTATTTGTTTAGGCTACAGCGTGTCCGTCAGCTCAACTAGCGAATGTCAGTGCAGTGTGATACCAATAAAAATGAGTGGTTGGATTTGCTGTCAATCAACCCAAGTTTTTTGTTGGATCAGCTGTTTGTACATTTTTTTTGTTTTTAAAGGCGCTGTAGTTATACAATGTAGTTAATGCAACTGTGTGCACAAGTCCCTCCTCCCCCGAACCTCCAGAAGATTAGGTACCATCGGCAGTCCTGCGTCAGTCAAAGAGTAATTACATTAGTCAGGATTTGTGAAATTAAATAAAATGGTTTGCTTTGCTTTGAACACCAAATGTGAAATGAACAACCATAAGTACGAATGAAATTATATATAGTTATTTATTATCATAATGTGAAATTGAAATCTGATGCGCATGTTAAAAGTTCAAGTCCTTTGCTTCGTATTTCCTTTTTTGTTTTCTGAACTGAATCTCTCTTTTTAACTATTTTGCACAACAGTGTATTTGGTTATTGGATCTTCTGTTAAAAAAAAAAGTTCTTTATTTTTCGAAAATAAAACGTCAATGCACTAATAAGAAATCAGGGTGCCAATTTCACCACTGTGACTATTCACCTTAAAAAAGTTACCATTGCCACCCTCTCCCGAAAAAAAATCCTGGCTACGCCACTGTTGCCAGGGTTTATTATTTAAAAATGCGCAGTTTATTTCAAACTTTCAAAACATAATAACATAACAAAGAGTGTCTAAGACCCTTCACCGTTATATTTGTTCTCGTGTGAGACTTTCACTTTTTCAGTCAGCGAAAATATGTGCTAAAACGGAGTGAATTTGAGCCCTGTTAAAATGGCAAAAAGACAGCTACAGAAACCGAACCTGACTCTTCTGTAGTTCAGAATGTTATGAACAGCACAAGAGTGTGACGATACTTCCATTTCAAACGCTCAGGTTAGTGCAGGTGTAGCTGTCTGTCGATAAGAGACTCTTGCCTGTAGTGTTGTTTGCAGCTCTCTTGATTGTGACAATCTGGCGTAGAACTGTTTGTGATTAAATATCTGGTAATGTTAGAAAGCTAGCTTAATGTTTACATAAAAATGGTTAAAATCGGGCATCGGGTTTGAGCACGTTTTTTTTTTTTTGGGGGGGGGGGGGGCTGTGCCCCACCAGTTTTTCAAGCCATGAGTCGCCAATGAGTGTTGCGCTTTTCTACAGTGCCTCCTATTTTCTGTTCTGAATGCCCCTTTATCTAATCTCCATTTGTGACCCCTGGTCCTTGTTTCTTTTTTCAGGTCTAAAAAGTCTCTTGCGTCAACAGTTTTAACATGACTTCCCTTGATTTAAATTCAGTGCTTCTCACAATATATCCGAGCATCTTGTTGGCCTTTTTTTATAGCTTCCCCACATTGTCTAGATGAAGACATTTCTGAGTCAACATAAACTCCTAGGTCTTTTTCATAGTTCCCTTCTTCAATTTCAGTATCTCCCATATGATATTTATAATGCACATTTGTATTGCCTGCATGCAATACTTTACACTTTTCTGTATTAAATTTCATTTGCCATGTGTCTGCCCAGTTCTGAATGCTGTCTAGATAATTTTGAATGACCTTTGCTGCTGCAACAGTGTTTGCCACTCCTACTATTTTTGTGTCGTCTGCAAATTTAATGAATTTGCTTACTATACCAGAATCTAAATCATTAATGTAGATCCCTAATACTGATCCCTGTGGTACACCACTGGTTACCTCGCTCCATTTTGAGGTTTCTCCTCTAATCAGTACTTTCTGTTTTCTACATGTTAACCGCTCCCTAATCCATGTGCATGCATTTCCTTGAATCCCTACTGCGTTCAGTTTGAGAATTAATCTTTTATACGGGACTTTGTCAAAAGCTTTCTGGAAGTCGAAATAAATCATGTTGTATGCTTTGCAATTATCCATTGTCGAAGTTGCATCCTCAAAAGAGTCAAGCAGGTTAGTTAGACATGATCTCCCTTTCCTAAAACAATGCTGACTGTCTCCCAGGATATTGTTACCATATAGGTCATTTTCCATTTTAGATATTATTATAGTTTCCATATGTTTACATATAATAGAAGTCAGGCTTATTGGTCTGTAGTTACCTGGTTCGGTTTTGTCTCCCTTTTTGTGGATCGGTATTACGTTTGCAATTCTCCAGTCTGTCAGTACAACCCCTGTGTCAAGAGACTGTTGCATGATCTTGGTTAGCAGTTTGTAAATAACTTCTTTCATTTCTTTGAGTACTATTGGGAGGATCTCATCTGGCCCAGGGGATTTGTTTATTTTAAGAGCTCCAAGTCCCTTTAACACTTCTGCCTCTGTTATGCTAAAGTTATTTAAAATTGGACAGGAACAGGTCGACATGTGGGGCATGTTGTCCGTATCCTCCTTTGCAAAAACCTGTGAAAAGTAATCATTTAATATATTTGCTATTTTTTTTTTTTCTTGGTCTATGATTTTGCCGTTTGTATCTCTTAGACATTTTACTTCCTCCTTGAGTGTTCTTTTGCTGTTATAATATTGGAAAAACTTTTTGGTATTGGTTTTAGCCCCCTTGGCAATGCTCATTTCTATCTCTCTCTGGGCCTTTCTAACTTCCTTTTTGACTTGTGTTTGCAGTTCCAGGTACTCTTTCTGAGTACTTTGTTTTTGGTCTCTTTTAAACGCTCTGTAAAGTGCCTTTTTTCTCAGGATATTTTTTTAATTGAAATATTAAACCATTTTGGCCATTTTGTTTTAGATTTAGATTTGTCTTTTTTTGGTTTGTTTTTTTTTATTTGTTTTGCACCTGTAGTACGACATTTTTGAAAAATAGCCACCCTTTTTCCGTGGATGTTTTCTCTATTTTACTCCAATAGTCTCTGTTCCTTCATTCCTTCATGGTTTGTCTATATATACAGTTGTAGTCAAAAGTTTACATACCCCAATGGAAATGTCTAATTTCTATACATTTCTCGAAAACAAAGAATTTTAAGAATCTTTTGTAGAAAAAGTTTTGCTTTTGTGGATGAGGAAAAAGTTACAAGAAATAGTCTACCATTATTAATTTCAGCAATTTTAGACATGTTGAATTTTTCTACTCTGATGCATTATGAGCATCAACAATTTACTCAAAGCCTCCACTAGTGTTTTCTACTATTATAACAACTTTGACTTGCATAAAGAAGAAAAAACATTGAGTGAAACAGCTTGCATCTCTTGATTTTCAAGGTGTGGTATCCGAAGCATAATCAACGAGTACAGAGAAACATCATCTGTAATTGACAAACCCAGGACTGGAAGACCCAAAAAGCTGTCTAACAAGGATGAGCAATACTTGAAGATAATATCCTTAAGGAATAGAAAGAAGACAAGCGTTGAATTGACAACAGAACTGGCAGTACGAAGGTCACTCTTGAAATCAGGACTTAAAGGATGTGTTGCAGTAAGAATACCTCTGTTAAGAAAGGGGAACAAGACTAAAAGGCTAAAATATGCACAAGAACACAGAAATTGGACTATGGAACAATGGTCAGAGGTGCTTTGGACTGTTGATGGATTTGCAAATACAATTTGTTACTCTAGTTCCAAAAGGGAAAGGTACTGAAATTATACTCAACGGTTCCTTGAAGAAGACCCAAGTATGCAGAATAAGTTGTCCGTAGTTTCAGCACACTGCCTGTGTGTTATTCTTTCTTTGAATGCTTCACCCTGAAGGCTGACACAGTCCCGATATGATGTGGTTATGACTACAAATACAGAAGCTAGTCTCCAAGCCAGGAATGGTTCTTCTATTTGATGCGTAGATGAACCAACTCACAGACATCGTGAGCTGGAGAGAGAGATTGTTGAGTTTGAGAGCCAGCTGGTCAGCGAGAGTGATGATGGGGGCGTATCGAGGCCTGCAGGAGAGGAGGTAGCTCCTGGGCAGCCTGCTGGAGAGGAAGGTGAAGGGCTCTCTGCTCAGAGCCCGCTTCACTGAACTTAGATGGACGCCCCCACAGTCGTCTTCTTCGGCCTGGAGAGGAAGACAGTGGCGCACAAGGCAATGTGTTGTCTAAGGCTGCCCGGGGGGAGAGAGGTCTCCAGCCCTGCAGAGCTCAGGCGTGTTGCAGTGAGCTTTTATACAGATCTCTACAAGGCTGAGGGCTGCGACTCGGGAGAGATGGAGCGGATTCTCCAGGGTCTCCCCCGCCTGGACAAGGAGGAGAGCAGTGGACGAAGGCTCCCAGACTGGTTGGACTGCCTGCAGAATTCTATAAAGGACTCTGGAGCTGTGTTGATGAAGACCTGGAATATGTCCGGGATGGAGAGCTGCCATAGGGCAGTGATAACACTGCTACCCAAGAAAGGAGACCTCTGTAACATCAAGAACTGGCATCCTGTCTCCTTGCTGTGCTCCGATTACAAACTGCTTTCTAAGGCTCGCTAATTGTTTAAAGACCAGCATTGGATCAGTGGTGCACACGGACCAGTCGTCCTGTGTGACCGAGAGATCAATTTTTGATAATTTGTTTTTATTAAGAGACCTTTTTAATGTGTCCAGAGTTTTTGAGGTTGATTTTGGTTTGGTTTCGCTTGACCAGGAAAAAGCTTTTGAGAGAGTTGACCATGAGTATCTGTTTCGTGTTTTAAAAGCTTTTGCTTTCGACCGTTTTTATTTCTTTTATAAGGCTCCTTTGTCGCAGTGTTTTTAGTGTTGTGAAGATCAATAACAGCCTGACTGTCCCCTTCCCTGTGCAGAGGGGGACACGGCAGGGCTGTGCTCTCTCAGGGATGCTCTATGCTCTCTCCATAGAACCCCAGTTGCACCAGCTAAGGGAGAATCTGCCTGGATTGGTAGTGCCAGTTGTGCCCGATGCAGTCCCCATCCAGCTCTCTGCATATGCACACGATCTCAGTGTATTTGTCACTACTGACCGAGACTTCGCAGTGCTGGAGTCCTGCATTACAATGTATGAGAAGGCTACTTCAGCACGAGTAAACTGAGCAAAAAGTGAAGCTTTTCTTGTTGGCAGTTGGTGAGATACCCATCCTCCATTACTGCCTTCAGCTTTGAGCTGGATTAGAACTGGGGTCAAACTTTGAGCAGTTCAAGCAGCAGAACTGGGAGGGGCTGCTGGACAAGGTGAAGGGAAGGCTGCAGAGCTGGCAGTGGCTCCTCTCATGGCTCTCCTTCAGGGGAAGGGTCCTTATCATTAACAATCTAGTTGCCTTCATGCTCTGGCATAGGCTGGTGTGCTTTGACCCTCTCCTGGGTTTGTTAAACGAGATACAGAAATGTTTGGTACAGTTTTTCTGGAGTGGGCATCACTGGCTGCGCCCGGCTGTCCTGTATCTCCCCCCGTGAGGAAGGAGGGCAGGGGCTCAGAATGGCAGTTTAGACTGCAGGCTGCACAGATTGAGCTGGAGAGACCTGGTCTTCTGTTTATTGCAGAGAGCAGGCAGGCTGGGTTTCGATAGGCAGTTATTTTTAATATCTCCTGATCGTTTTAATGATGCAGGGTTGGAGGGTTTTTATAAGAATATAATAGAGCACACAGTGGGTTTTTGAAGGGCCCCTGTTTTTTAACTCCATTTTTAATTGTGAGGTTTTAGCTCTGTTTTCTTATCTGCTTTGTTTTATAAAGCAGGTTTTACTAAATTGGGGCATTTAATTAAGCGATCTTCAGACCTCTCTCTGTCCAGCACTCTCCCAGTTCTTCAGCAGGTTTCTGGAGGAGCGTGTGGCTCCAGAGCAGGAACCCCTGTTCCCCGCAGTGCTGGTCTCCCCTTCAGTGACAGTGGAGGAGGAGGAGCCAGCTGGCAAGCTGCTCTCGCTGAGGAAGGTCACTGAGGTGGCTTTCCACACAATCAAGAAGAAGACACTGTATGAAATCTGTGTGAAAACCAGACATTTTAATAAATTGAAAGATCTGGCGGACACAAAGTGGAGGGCTCACCTCGGTGTCCCTGACAATGAAGCTCCTGTCTGGAGGGCGCTGTATAAGCTTCTCCTGCCCCTGCTCCGGAGACAAGCTGGTACCTGAGCCAAGTGTCCAGTGCCCCTTCTGTCCCGCGGCGGTGTTCATTTTCACCTGTTTGTGGATTGCCTTCAGCTGCAGCCCTTCTTTCTGTTTTTAGAGAACCTGCTGGCTTCCTTGGGAGTTACTTTTACTAAACATATTTTTGTATTTATGTGAACGCGTGGGTTGCAGTGCGTAGTGAAAGGGTGATGCAGGTGCTCCAGACAAGGAAAACACAAAGTTCACGGTTCAAGTTCTTTATTTTCCTTGACCAAAGGTTTAAATAATAAAGCTGGCTCTACCCAGCAATGGGTATTGCCAGCGACAAAAACAAAGGGGTTGCAGTCCCGAAATAATAATTACAAAACCACAGACACAACACAAACACAGACATGTCTTCGGACAGTGCGTGCTCTTAGTGCAGGTGCAGTGCTCGAAACAGTGATGCTTGGTTAAGTGCAGGTGCGGTGAAGTCTGGGTGAATCGCTGGCCCCAGGCTGCAGCTCCCAGATCCGTGCTGAATCAGTCTGACGAAGACAAAACACACACGTTTGCAAATAAAACAAAACACTTAACTCAGGTTCCGAACAGTCCTCATTTCCTCCCATCAACCACAACAACCTCCAATTCATGAATGAAACTTTGCTTACTGTACTAGGGCGGGGACTCCTGGTACCGTCACGCCATCCCTTTCCTGAATGGCCGGCTTCTGACTGCCCCCAGAATAAACTACCGAAACATTCAGTACGGGGCACGCAATTCCTGCTGTACAGTGCTCTCACAGGTCGAGAGGGAGATTGTTGATTGTTGATTCAGATTCATTCGCTTTGTCACAATTTAGTCCAGTTTGCACGGAGGGATAGATGCTCATTGGTTGTCCTTGGTCAGGTAAAATTAGCTATTTTAAAATCCCGAAAAAGTAAAATTTTAGCCACTGGTTTTATAAATCCTATCAGTATTTTTAGGGTCCTGATGGTCTCTAGGATCAAGGTGCTTATTTTAAAATGGTGCATGACCTGGACAGCTTTGAGAGACGTTGGTGCATTGGGGAGGGTAGGTGTGCCGTGAGTGAGGAGGGGCAGCATGTTCTGCTCATATGAGAAACACTATTGTTATTTCTATTATTGTTATTTTGCACCAGTGTTTTTTTTTTTAAAGTGGCTTTATAAGTTTAATATTGTATTCTAATTTATAGAATAAAGGGATTTTAAAAGTTTCTCTCTCTCTCTCTCTCTCTCTCTCTCTCTCTCTTTCTCTCTCTGTGTGAATTTTGTGTAGGTGAATTTCCTGCACAGTGTTGACGCTGGTCAGTCGCACCCCAATCACCTGCTCTCCTCTCAGCAGTTTATGCCCCCCTCGAGACACAACCTGCCCCCCGAGCTCGCAGGACACAACCTGGCCAACGCACAACGCAATTCAGGTACTAACCCAGCTACAAAACACACATCTACACAACATGCAGCTACACAACACACAGCTATACACACAGCTACACAGTGTCTCATTGTGTCTCATTGTGTCGCATTGTATCTCAGTGTGTCTCAATGTCTCATTGTGTCTCATTGTGTGTCTCGGTGTATCTCTCTCAGTGTATGTTGGTGTGTCTCATGAACATAAGAACATAAGAAAGGTTACAAACGAGAGGAGGCCATTCAGCCCATCTTGCTCGTTTGGTTGTTAGTAGCTTATTGATCCCAGAATCTCATCAAGCAGCTTCTTGAAGGATCCCAGGGTGTCAGCTTCAACAACATTACTGGGGAGTTGGTTCCAGACCCTCACAATTCTCTGTGTAAAAAGAGTCTCAGTGTCTTAGTGTCTCATTGTGTCTCAGTGTGTGTCTCAGTGTGTCTCAGTGTATCTCAGTGTGTCTCAGTGTATCTCAGTGTATCTCAGTGTGTCTCAGTGTATCTCAGTGTGTATCTCAGTGTGTGTCAGTGTATCTCAGTGTGTATCTCAGTGTGTATCTCAGTGTATCTCAGTGTGTCTCAGTTTGTATCTCAGTGTATCTCAGTGTGTATCTCAGTGTGTCTCAGTGTATCTCAGTGTGTATCTCAGTGTATCTCAGTGTATCTCAGTGTATCTCAGTGTATCTTAGTGTGTATCTCAGTGTGTGTCAGTGTATCTCAGTCTGTCTCAGTGTGTATCTCAGTGTGTATCTCAGTGTATCTCAGTGTGTATCTCAGTGTGTCTGTGTGTATCTCAGTATATCACAGTGTGTATCTCAGTGTGTATCTCAGTGTGTCTCAGTGTGTATCTCAGTGTGTATCTCAGTGTGTATCTCAGTGTGTATCTCAGTGTGTATCTCAGTGTATCTCCGTGTGTATCTCAGTGTGTCTCAGTGTGTCTCAGTGTGTATCTCAGTGTGTATCTCAGTGTGTATCTCAGTGTGTATCTCAGTGTATCTCAGTGTATCTCAGTCTGTCTCAGTGTGTATCTCAGTGTGTATCTCAGTGTATCTCAGTGTGTATCTCAGTGTGTATCTCAGTGTGTATCTCAGTGTATCTCAGTGTGTATCTCAGTGTGTATCTCAGTGTGTATCTCAGTGTATCTCAGTGTGTATCTCAGTGTGTATCTCAGTGTATCTCAGTGTGTCTGTGTGTATCTCAGTATATCAGTGTGTATCTCAGTGTATCTCAGTGTGTATCTCAGTGTATCTCAGTGTGTATCTCAGTGTATCTCAGTGTGTATCTCAGTGTATATCCGTGTGTATCTCAGTGTGTATCTCAGTGTATCTCAGTGTGTATCTCAGTGTGTATCTCAGTGTGTCTCAGTTTGTATCTCAGTGTATCTCAGAGTGTATCTCAGTGTATCTCAGTGTGTATCTCAGTGTGTGTCAGTGTATCTCAGTGTGTCTCAGTGTGTATCTCAGTGTGTATCTCAGTGTATCTCAGTGTGTCTCAGTTTGTATCTCAGTGTATCTCAGTGTGTATCTCAGTGTATCTCAGTGTGTATCTCAGTGTGTATCTCAGTGTGTATCTCAGTGTGTATCTCAGTGTATCTCAGTGTATCTTAGTGTGTATCTCAGTGTGTATCTCAGTGTGTGTCAGTGTATCTCAGTCTGTCTCAGTGTGTATCTCAGTGTGTATCTCAGTGTATCTCAGTGTGTATCTCAGTGTGTCTCAGTGTGTCTCAGTGTGTATCTCAGTGTGTATCTCAGTGTGTATCTCAGTGTGTATCTCAGTGTATATCTCAGTGTGTATCTCAGTGTATCTCCGTGTGTATCTCAGTGTGTCTCAGTGTGTCTCAGTGTATATCAGTGTATCTCAGTGTGTATCTCAGTGTGTATCTCAGTGTGTATCTCAGTGTGTCTCAGTGTGTCTCAGTGTATCTCAGTGTATCTTAGTGTGTATCTCAGTGTGTATCTCAGTGTGTGTCAGTGTATCTCAGTGTATCTCAGTGTATCTTAGTGTGTATCTCAGTGTGTATCTCAGTGTATCTCAGTGTATCTCAGTCTGTCTCAGTGTGTATCTCAGTGTGTATCTCAGTGTGTATCTCAGTGTGTATCTCAGTGTATCTCAGTGTGTATCTCAGTGTGTATCTCAGTGTATCTCAGTGTGTCTGTGTGTATCTCAGTATATCACAGTGTGTATCTCAGTGTATCTCAGTGTGTATCTCAGTGTATCTCAGTGTGTATCTCAGTGTATCTCAGTGTGTATCTCAGTGTGTCTCAGTTTGTATCTCAGTGTATCTCAGAGTGTATCTCAGTGTATCTCAGTGTGTATCTCAGTGTGTGTCAGTGTATCTCAGTGTGTCTCAGTGTGTATCTCAGTGTGTATCTCAGTGTATCTCAGTGTGTCTCAGTTTGCATCTCAGTGTATCTCAGTGTGTATCTCAGTGTGTATCTCAGTGTGTATCTCAGTGTGTATCTCAGTGTATCTCAGTGTGTCTGTGTGTATCTCAGTGTATCTCAGTGTGTATCTCAGTGTGTATCTCAGTGTATCTCAGTGTATCTCAGTTTGTATCTCAGTGTATCTTAGTGTGTATCTCAGTGTGTATCTCAGTGTGTATCTCAGTGTGTCTCAGTGTATCTCAGTGTGTATCTCAGTGTATCTCAGTGTATCTCAGTGTATCTCAGTGTGTCTGTGTGTATCTCAGTATATCACAGTGTGTATCTCAGTGTGTATCTCAGTGTATCTCAGTGTATCTCAGTGTGTATCTCAGTGTGTATCTCAGTGTATCTCAGTGTGTATCTCAGTTTGTATCTCAGTGTATCTCAGTTTGTATCTCAGTGTGTATCTCAGTGTGTATCTCAGTGTATCTCAGTTTGTATCTCAGTGTATCTTAGTGTGTATCTCAGTGTGTATCTCAGTGTGTGTCAGTGTATCTCAGTCTGTCTCAGTGTGTATCTCAGTGTGTATCTCAGTGTATCTCAGTGTGTATCTCAGTGTGTGTCAGTGTATCTCAGTGTGTATCTCAGTGTGTATCTCAGTGTATCTCAGTGTGTCTGTGTGTATCTCAGTATATCGCAGTGTGTATCTCAGTGTATCTCAGTGTGTATCTCAGTGTATCTCAGTGTGTATCTCAGTGTGTATCTCAGTGTATCTCAGTGTGTATCTCAGAGTATCTCAGTGTGTATCTCAGTGTGTATCTCAGTATATCGCAGTGTGTATCTCAGTGTATCTCAGTGTGTATCTCAGTGTATCTCAGTGTATCTCAGTGTGTATCTCAGTGCATCTCAGTGTATCTCAGTGTATCTCAGTGTGTATCTCAGTGTGTATCTCAGTGTGTATCTCAGTGTGTATCTCAGAGTATCTCAGTGTGTATCTCAGTGTGTATCTCAGTGTGTATCTCAGTGTGTATCTCAGAGTATCTCAGTGTGTATCTCAGTGTGTATCTCAGTGTGTATCTCAGAGTATCTCAGTGTGTATCTCAGTGTGTATCTCAGTGTGTATCTCAGTGTATCTCAGTGTGTATCTCAGTGTATCTCAGTATATCGCAGTGTGTATCTCAGTGTATCTCAGTGTGTATCTCAGTGTATCTCAGTGTATCTCAGTGTGTATCTCAGTGCATCTCAGTGTATCTCAGTGTATCTCAGTGTGTATCTCAGTGTATCTCAGTGTGTATCTCAGTGTGTATCTCAGTGTGTATCTCAGAGTATCTCAGTGTATCTCAGTGTGTATCTCAGTGTGTATCTCAGTGTGTATCTCAGTGTATCTCAGTGTGTATCTCAGTGTATCTCAGTATATCGCAGTGTGTATCTCAGTGTATCTCAGTGTGTATCTCAGTGTATCTCAGTGTATCTCAGTGTGTATCTCAGTGCATCTCAGTGTATCTCAGTGTATCTCAGTGTGTATCTCAGTGTATCTCAGTGTGTATCTCAGTGTGTATCTCAGTGTGTATCTCAGTGCATCTCAGTGTATCTCAGTGTATCTCAGTGTGTATCTCAGTGTGTATCTCAGTGTGTCTCAGTGTGTATCTCAGTGTGTATCTCAGTGTATCTCAGTGTATCTCAGTGTGTATCTCAGTGTGTCTCAGTGTGTATCTCAGTGTGTATCTCAGTGTGTATCTCAGTGTGTATCTCAGTGTGTATCTCAGTGTATCTCAGTGTGTATCTCAGAGTATCTCAGTGTATCTCAGTGTGTATCTCAGTGTGTATCTCAGTGCATCTCAGTGTATCTCAGTGTATCTCAGTGTGTATCTCAGTGTGTATCTCAGTGTATCTCAGTGTGTATCTCAGTGTATCTCAGTGTGTATCTCAGTGTGTATCTCAGTGTGTATCTCAGTGTGTCTCAGTGTGTATCTCAGTGTGTATCTCAGTGTGTATCTCAGTGTGTATCTCAGTGTGTCTCAGTGTGTATCTCAGTGTGTATCTCAGTGTGTATCTCAGTGTGTATCTCAGTGTGTATCTCAGTGTAATGTCTCATTCTCCCTCCCCCTCTCCTCTGCAGTTGTTCCTGGTGCTGCCACAGTCATCATCGTGGTGTGTGTGGGCTTCTTGGCGCTCATGGTTGTTTTGGGAATATTCCGGATTCGCTCTATTCACCGCCGAGAAACAAAGGAAGGAAGCAGTGGAGAGAAGGAGGGCGAGATAGACTGGGACGACTCGGCTCTCACCATCATAGTCAACCCAATGGAGGTGCGGAGCTCTGTGTGTCTGTCTGTCTGTGTGACTCTCTCTGTCTCTGTACTGTATCTTACTGTCTGAGGGGTGCACTGTGTTCCTGTGATTTTCGGTTATAATTCTCTTACACCAACTCAGTCGACACTGAGTCGTTTCACCCCCTAGTTTTCTGAAATTAATTTTGCGTTAGGATGCTTTTCAGAAGCAGAGCCAGGCTTACTAACTATCCCACTACCCCCCCCCCCCCCCCCCCCCCCCAGTCCTATGAGTCACGGCACGGAGTCTCTGCTGAGGCCGAGGGTGAGGAAGAGGAGGAGGAGGAGGAGGGGGAGGAGTCTCCGGAATCACCACCCGGCGACGCCCCCGACAACCAGCGAATCATCATCAAGCGCGACGGCCGAGACCACACCCCCCGGCACTACTGAGAGAGAGGGGCAGCGAGGAGCAGAGGAGGCTGGGAATTCCACCTTTCACCGCTTCATAGGCTGGAACAGACGCCTGCTCTACTGTAAATCTCAACACAAATTACCACTTCATCTGTAGAGATTAGGAAACTGTGTCCAGTGGTGGCCATCTTGGCTCTCACTCCTCCACAGCCTGGAATAGGAGTCTGTCTCCATGACAGAGCCAGAATGGTGTCAGTTTCATAGCCTCATCTGCTTCATATGCAGACACACCAAACACATTGTGCTATCTATCACTAGCTTTATTATTTATTTATTTGTTTGTTTGTTTGTTTGTTTAGTCAAAGTTCGAAATGCTGCCAGAATGTTCATCAAAATTAATTTGTAACATTTCAAGGGATTTATGATTATTATTGGGGCCAATCTCATGCTGTTTTAATATATAATGATTATTCTGATGGTTATTATTCTGAGCTGCAGGTCTGCCGCTGTGCTTGTATACTCAATCTCACTGCATTTCTTTATACATTGACTGATTGCCCCTATTGTAATTATTATTATTATTATTATTATTATTATTATTATTATTATTATTATTATTATTATTATTATTATTATTATTATTATTTTGTCCATAGGTGTAAGGTTAACACTACTCTGCTATTGACAGTGGAAGCCTGCAGGTTCTAATCATGGCAAGCCACACACACTGCAAACGGAACACAGTCAAACTGCACAGCTTTAAGGAATGTTTAACTGTTTAATATTTCAGCTTTGTGATTGTATAACGTTTGTAAATAATGGTGGTGCACTGAAATGTGTGTCTATTCCGCGTGTTCATTGGGGTCACTTTCACTTCGAAACTCCATTACAATACTGCAGTCCAGTCACACCTCCCCACTCCCCTGTGTGTGTACACGCCTCCCCACTGCCCTGTGCTGTACACGCCTCCCCACTGCCCTGTGCTGCACATGCCTCCCTACTCCCGTGTGTGTATATGCCTCCCCACTCCCCTGTGCTGTACACGCCTCCCCACTCCCCTGTGTGTGTACACGCCTCCCCACTCCTGTGTGTGTACACGCCTCCCCACTCCCCTGTGTGTGTACACGCCTCCCCACTGCCCTGTATGTACACACCTCCCCGCTGCCCTTTGTGTACACACCTCCCCACTCCCCTGTGCTGTACACGCCTCCCCACTGCCCTATGTGTAAACACCTCCCCACTCCCCTGTGCTGTACATGCCTCCCCACTCCCCTGTGTGTGTACACGCCTCCCCACTCCTGTGTGTGTACACGCCTCCCCACTCTCCTGTGCTGTACATGCCTCCCCACTCCCCTGTGTGTGTACACGCCTCCCCACTCTCCTGTGCTGTACACGCCTCCCCACTCCCCTGTGCTGTACACGCCTCCCCACTCTCCTGTGCTGTACACGCCTCCGCACTCCCCTGTGCTGTACACTCCTCCCCACTCTCCTGTGCTGCACACGCCTCCCCACTCCCCTGTGCTGTACACGCCTCCCCACTCCCCTGTGTGTGTACACGCCTCCCCACTCCCCTGTGTGTGTACACGCCTCCCCACTCCCCTGTGTGTGTACACGCCTCCCCACTCCCCTGTGTGTGTACACGCCTCCCCACTCCCCTGTGTGTGTACACGCCTACCCACTCCCCTGTGTGTGTACACGCCTACCCACCTCCCCTGTGTGTGTCCTGTATCCTCTCCTGCTGTTTGTGCTCAGATCACTGCACTAATGTCCTCTCTAACCTGGTTAGGAAGCCGTTTCATTTTTGTAGAGAGATGTTCACTGACTAACAGCCACCACAGTTGCAGAGGGGGCAGACATTCCAACTGCACACAACCAAACCCCCCCCCCCCCCGAGTGGTCATTGTGAAAACTGCTCCCTTCAAAAATTAATTCAGCTTTCAAAGTCTTTTCAGAAGCAGACCCCAGTGGTTGGAAAGATCATCCGTTTAGTGTGTCTGGTCAATAATGATATGAGCAGGAACAGCAATAGAGAATGCGAGAGACACACAGACAGGATATTAAACAGGGGAGAGCTGCAGTATTGGAGAGTGAAGATGCTTCTCAGT
This sequence comes from Acipenser ruthenus, assembly GCF_902713425.1. NCBI lineage: Eukaryota > Metazoa > Chordata > Actinopteri > Acipenseriformes > Acipenseridae > Acipenser > Acipenser ruthenus. Next base: position 13,061,241 of record NC_081208.1, on the reverse strand, counting down.
GGTTTCGACACAGGACTGACCCTACTGGAGTTGAGGAGAAAATGACTGTGACTTCAGCGGAATTGTGTGTGATCAGTGTTCCCTCTCTACCCCAGTCCCTCTCGCTTTCTTTTTTTCTCCTCTCCCCCTCTTTCTGTCTCTTCTTGTCTTGTGATCTTTTTGAAGACTCTGTATTTGACCTGTGTCTGTTGTTACAAATTTAAAATGAAATATAATTTAAAAAATAATAATTATTATAATGAATATGAATTCTCATTAAAGATATTATTGAACCGATGTTAAAACTACCAGTGAGTGCAAGTCATTAATATGTGTTTGTGTGTCTGTGTGTGTGTCTCTGTGTGTGTGTCTGTGTGTATGTGTGTCTCTGTGTGTGTCTCTCTGTGTGTCTGTGTGTGTGTGTCTCTGTATGTGTGTGTCTCTGTATGTGTGTCTGCTGTACCCCTCTATATCCCCCTGTCTGTATCCAATGGAATTTTCAGCTTTACAGCTTCCCCTTTATTTTGGTGGTATCATCTATTCCTTGGAATGTTTTTTTATTAATATAAAGAGCGCTAGGGCAACCCTGCCAAATCCCTCCACCAATATGAAATCTGTGGAGGTTCCCTTTGGCATTTTAATTGAACTGTTACATCCATTATAAACAGTCTTAATAACATTCTGAAAATATTTACCAAAACCAAAACACTGTAGAGTCTTAAACATGGACTCGTGTTCAACAGTGTCAAAGGCTTTGTAGAAATCCACCAATACAATCAAGCTGTCTTCAACAACAACAATAATAATAACAATATCCATATTTTTTATATAGCGCCTTTCATAGTGGACCACCATCACAAAGCGCATTACAGAGGTAGGCTGTGAACTGTGCATTATATGCAGAGTCACTTACAATAGGACATTGATTTAACATCTCATCCGCAGGATGGAGCACAAGGAGGTGAAGTGACTTGCTGAGTCACACAGTGAGTCAGTCAGTGGCAGAGGTGGGATTTGAACTGGTGACCTTCTGGTTACAAGCCCTGGACTTTAAACACTGGACCACACAGCCACCTATAAACTAATAAGGTCACTGTAGTCTATCAAATCCAATTGTAAATGAATACACTATGTAACAATTTTTGTTCCTGGGTAGTAAGTGTTATTTCCTAATTGCTTATGCCTCAAAAGTATAGAAAATGGCTATTATTCCCCACAAACTTTGCTTTTGTGGCCAGGACAGTTATATTTTGAAATGTACCTATTTCCAATGAGAAAACGGGCGAATTTGTGTCTTTTCGTTCACATAAAGTCAGAAAAAAACAACATATGAATCCAAATTAACATGTATTTATACTAAAGTAATACAAAAATGACTACAAAAGATTTAGAAGTGAGTAGTTTTTCGAGATTTACGATTATACTGTAAATCACTTTCACGAATCAGCCCCCAAATGTAGTCTCCCATCATGTTCTCGTTATACTGTCCTTGGTAGCGGCGTTCAAAGTCCAGTATATCCTGGTGGAAGCGCTCGCCTTGCTCCTCCAAGTACGCTCCCATGTTCTCCTTGAATTTATCAAGATGAGCATCAAGGATATGGACTTTGAGGGACATCCTACAGCCCATTGTGCTGTAGTTCTTCACCAGAGTCTCAACCAGCTCCACATAGTTTTCGGCCTTGTGATTGCCCAGGAAGCCCCGAACCACTGCGACAAAGCTGTTCCAAGCCGCTTTCTCCTTACTAGTGAGCTTCTTGGGGAATTCATTGCACTCCAGGATCTTCTTTATCTGTGGTCCGACGAAGACACCGGCTTTGACCTTTGCCTCAGACAGCTTAGGGAAGAAGTCTTGAAGGTACTTGAAGGCTGTCGACTCCTTATCTAGAGCTCTGACAAATTGTTTCATAAGGCCCAATTTGATGTGCAGTTGTGGCATCAGCACCTTCGGGGGGTCCACCAGTGGCTCCCACTTGACGTTGTTCCTCCCCACAGAGAACTCGGTCCGCTTGGAAGGGTCCACCATGCAGAAGTAGCAGTTGCTTGAGTGGTCAGTGGGTTCCCGCCAAATTCTTGGGATAGCAAACTTCATGGCTCTCTTTTCCCCTCTGTACCATCCTACAAAAATACATTTATTTCACCCATAACTAATGTGTAAGAGATTCTCGCAACATTTTTCATATATGATATATTTTTTCAATAACATTGAAAATTGTAAAACATTTTAAAATTAAAAACTTTTACAATTTTAAAAATTTTAACAAATTTTATAACATAAAATTCCGAGCAACAATTGTCCATCTTACCTTCCAGAGTTTTTTTGCAGTGCTCGCAGGTGAAATGAGGTGCCCAGGGTTTGTCTTGATCCCCGACAGGCATGCCGAAATATGCCTTGTAGGCCTCATACATCTTAGCAGATGCTTCCACGGAGTACTTTTTCGCTCTTGTCTTGATAAATTGGCCGCAGACATAGCAAAATGCGTCTGCCGGATGCTTGCAGCCTCTTGTTGCCATCTCAGAAAAATGCAGATATGTATCCACTTAGGCAGCTGGAACTAAACTGAACTGGTGGGCTTAAGGCCCCTGTATTTATACTACTATTTATATTACTGGAAAGTTCTAGAAAGTTCTAGAAGTTACTCCAAGTTTACTCAGCACTGAATCTATCTGGGATGTTCTTGAAAATAGGTAAATTTCAAAATATCACTGTCCTAGTCACAAAAGCAAAGTATGTGGGGAATAATAGCCATTTTCTATACTTTTGAGGCATAAGCAATTAGGAAATAACACTACCCAGGCACCAAAAAAAAAAAAAAAAATTGTTACACGGTGATATTATTACATTTACATATCATGTTGCTTGCTCTCCAGACCTTTGGGGAACTTACCAGCAATATTTATTTGTTATTATTATTTATTTCTTAGCAGACGCCCTTATCCAGGGCGACTTACAGTTGTAAATCACCTAGTTATACTCTAGATGCATAATTAATGATTCTATTTGTTTGCTGTATATAATGAAACGTAATTACATTTAATTATTTCATTTATTACAATGTATCACACATGGGGATTGCATTCATTTGCAGTCTGTTATAACTTAATTTGAATTTTTAAACGTCCTATAGTTAGTTTCTGGATTATCAGACTATACAGAGTCAGTTTGATGTCATTGTTGAACATTAACTTTATTGTAACGGTATACATTACTTATCATGGATTAGTATATTATGTTTATTTTACTATTAATTACCATTTGATATTGATTAATTCATTTATTTATGTGGGTAACAATTTAAAATAACTGTTTGTAATTCCTAATGAATCATGTATGAACGAATTTATCAGCATGATAGGAATTCATGATGAATACACTTCTAATTCTAATAACTGAATTCCGTGTCTGCAATTCATCATGAATTACATGTGAACACACACTTATTTAGCGTTGACAAGGCTGTTCACACTTCTTTGCATAAAGATAGCATGTCGTTCCCCTCCACACGAAAGGGGGCAGCAGTAGTTTTAGTAGCTATTTGAATTACGATTGGCAGGTCACTCGTGATCTCTGCATCGTCTCTTTGGTTCACAGCAGCAGCCTGCCTCCCGCAGCAACTTTTCAGAGCTGCGCTGACGTCACGACGCAGCCTGGAAGAACGCGCATCTGTGCAGAACTTTGCACGACCAAAAGTCTCGTGAACGCAGCCGCAGACAGACGGACGGACGGACGGACCGACCCACACTAGAATGTCCATTTTGACACAGCAGTATAATTCCTTCTTGTTTTACATTCCACATTTAAAAACAATGTTTTCTTTCTTACAAACTATTAAAAGTTATTATTAGAATAGATAGACCTGTTTATACAGTAACAGACTAAACAAAACAAATAATCTGCGTTTCCGTGTTCCATTACTTGGGCCTTGGGACAGGAGTCCGCTTTGATTCCAATGTGCGCAATACGTCAATAACACTGAACCACCGCTACGCTCCTCACGCAGCATCCCATCAGCAGAACGAGCGCCGCGGTGCTTAACCAGCGCAGACTGCGATTCCGGACTGCGCTGCTCGACTGAGTGCAGAGCGCAGGCGCAGCACCGATTCGAGGATATCAAGGAGGCGCAGTCCCTGGAAGACGCGGTGTTGTATACAGGCAAGTTTTTACAAAAATGTGAATAATATTGTGCGCTTGAGCTGCGCTGCTGACATGCACGATTCTGAGGGATGTGTGTTCAGCGGCAGGATGTTCGCGGAGCTGCGCCACGTTATTGCATTGTTCTATAAAGTCAGATTGTTGTTATGCTGCGGCCAAATTTTCAATGCATTATAATAATCGGATTATTGCAGCATTACACGCTATTATTATTAATACTGTACAGGCAAACACTCTTCCATATATACACCGTGTTCTAATCGGTGTGCTATAGAAAGCGAAGGACATGTATCTTTTTTTAATGGTTTGTACATTATGTTTTTTTAAATCTGTTTCTCAATACAGTACTGTACTGTGTGTGTACAAATCCGAGTTTACTGCAATGCTTTTAAATACTTGCTTTGACAAACTGATGCAGGAATAATTACATTAGTGTCAAACTGCACAGAGTGTGTGTGTGTGTCTGTTGTCTGCAGCTTTTAATGAAACTGAAATCTGGAAGAGTTTCCCCAGACGTTAAGCGCTGCAGAGTCACTCTTTCATGCACCCACTCACTCACTCCCTCTATCTCTCACTGTCAGCCTCTCACAGGCCCGGATTAATCTATACGCAAATGACACTGTAGCGCAGGGCCCCCAGCAGAATTGGGGCCCCGCGAGGTCGCCATTTGTTTGGGACATTTGACAGAAACTGCATGCGGGCGGACGGGCCGCCACACACAGAAATAGAGGTGCACAGAAGCTTGCTTTTGGTTAATTCTGTTATGAGGGCTAGGCACTTCTTTCTCGATTCCAGCATACCTACCTGGTCTCTGTCTGTGTCTCTCACGCAGGCAGTTTCCTGCTAATAATGTACAGTACCAAATGCCCCATGCCCTCTACCTCCTGTGAAAGACCCGTCCCAGTTCAGTGATCTATAACACTGAGAGCGCTTAGCTGGCGCTGCAAGCATTCGTCGGCCATCTTACCACACCCGAGTTCTGCAGCCGCACACATTGGTTAGGTAGCGTTGTGTAAGTGGTTTTTTACCGCTTAGACATACCTGACAAGTCTCCCGTTTTGACCAGGACATTTGCAGAGTCCCCTGCATACATAATGTTCTAGGTTTACCTTTTTATTTTAAAATAAAATGCATTTTCATACGTTTGCTGTGTGTATACAGACTCCTTATACTTCTTAAATGAAGATGGGGAAAAGTTCATTACTGAGTTGGAAGCGTTTTGTTTAAAACAATATAACTTATTTAGATGAGTTTATATATATATATATATATATATATATATATATATATATATATATATATATATAAAATACAGTTTAAACTATTCAAATTATAACGTTAAAAAGTTTAACCGTTAAGGAGTTCATCTGGTGGGCAATACCAAAAGTTTGCCCCACGATGCTGATACCAATTTTAGTATTGTGATACTCAATACTAACGATACCACCAGATGAGTCGCATGAAACGTTAACCACTTAACTAATAAAAAGTCACTGGAAAATTAATTTGTATAGTTATAGGATTTAAATAAAGGCAGATATGGTAAAGTGGTACCGTGTGTCACGGTGGTATTGTGAGCGCCAGAAAATACTGACATGTTCCTCTCAGCTTTATATATAGTTTAGATTATACTCACCAAAGATGAAAATACAATGGGTAAATCTGCAGCAACAACTAACTGTATAACTGTAGCAACTTTTTACATAATATCCCTGACGTCTACAAACACAAAAAAAGTCTGATTTTGGGGGAAAAAAAAGTCCAGTTCACTTGAATCAAATTTTAGAACTCCTGCATTTAAATTCTACTGCTTTTTGTTCAGAAAAATGAACATGTTTACATGCTGTGGTGTCAGTCTTGTGCGCAGACGATTAACATTAAGGCCAGGGTTGGAGAAAACACGTTCTGAAGGCACAGACGATGCTGGAATGCAAAGGTAACACTTTGCCAGTTTTTCAAGCCTTTAAAAACGCTGTGCATTGACCTTCCACCACTCCAATGGGCTGCATTCCAATGAAGGACAAGGCTCCCTGAAGTAATTATGCAGTTCGTTTTCTACTGTATTATCCTCATTCTCTCCATTCTCTGTATAATCTTCACCTAAAAGCATCACTATAGCACTCTTCTCAGTTTCACACATTTTTTTTGGCTCTGGCTCTATCGGCTCATCCGGTTCAGCACTTGAAGGTTCTTCTAATTCTAACATCGACGCAAGTTGCATAAGCCTTGATTTAGCAGCTATCTGGACAGCAGGTGAAAGAAACCGCATGTGTTTATGGCATGGATGTAACAAAGAGGCAGTAAGAGCAGGTTGTGCCTTTGTGGCAAGATCGTTGGGTTTCATGCGATGCTCCAGAGAGCGACGAACCGCAGCCTTGAAATCACAGACTTTTCCATTTCGACTGGTGCTTTGTCGCTGAGGAGAGTTTGGAAAAGACTGTTGCAAATGGGATAAATATTTGAAATTGAAACTGACTGTTCAGCAGACATGGCAGTTGTAGTGCATTTTAAAGTGGAAAGTAGTAGTAAGATATCCTCTTAATTGCCAGTGCTCATCTTGCAGCTGAAGCGTTCGGGCATCACATTGTTTTGTAACAGAGTTATCTGAAAGCACAGCTGTTATTGCCCACCTTTGCTCACTGAGTCTTTCAAACACGTCATATACTGAATTCCAGCGAGTTTTACATGACTGGATGAGGCGGTGTCGCGCCACCTGAAGTTGCGTTTGTTTTCTTTCGAGTGCTTTTGCAGCCACGGTGCTGTGGTGTAAATGTACAGCTGCAGCAACACGATCCACACCACTAGAAGAAAAAACATCATTTATGGCTAACTGTAAAGTATGGGCAAAACAACTGACAGATTCTCACATAACATACCTCGGTGTGTTGGCGAGCACAATGCTGCTTGCATTATCATGTACGCACGCCAAGACACGGCCTGCCAGACCCCATCTTTCCACTGTTGTGTTTAATTTTTCAGCAAGGTTTGCTGCTGTATGTCGTTCTGGCATACTTTCGCTTTGTAGAACTGCGGATCGAACTCCCAATTTTCAATATAATGGCAAGTGACAGTCATGTAGCTTTCTGTAGTTAATGCTGTACAGCAGTCTGGTGAAAGCTACATTAACGGCGGTTTCCAATTTTTCCCGGAGTGACTTCACAAGGTCTTCATAACACTTTTCTAGTCGTGAGGTTACAGTCTGTCTCACAAGAACACGGTATTCAGGTTCTACAAAACTCATCGATGCACGAAAACCTGTACCCTCAACGAAACTTACAGGCAGCATATCTGTAGTGATCATGGTACACAGCAACTCAGTTAGTTTTTCAGCATGTTGTGTGCTGCATTTCCTTGCACTGTCAGAAACAAACGCTGTCCGTGTTGTTTGATCTTTATCTTCTTCACATGAAACCGAGGGATGTTTCAGCTTCAAATGGTTCAGCATTGCTCCAGTGCTGCTTGTATACCTCAGCTCTGTATTACACAGTTTACATTTAACTGTGACAGGCGTTATTTTTGTGAAATGATTCCAGGCACTACTCTTTTCGATCGCTCCATCTTCAAACTATGGGTGCCCGTACTGCTCTGGAAAAGTATTTACCAAATATCGCGATAACGAGAGGGGTCGTAGTTGTGTTAAGTACATGTAAAGCAACCTATCCACCTGCTCCCTGAAAGATGAGACGTGATTTGAGATGTGGAAGGCTATTGCTAAGGCTACGAAACGCGGTAGTAAACAAGTAAGACGCCATTTGAAAGCTACGTTTCTGTAGGTTCAGTTTAAAGTTTGGTGTGCCGGCGCATCGAAATTAATGGGGCTGAGTTTAGATAGCAACTAAAATATATTAACGGAGTAATGGTAAGATAAATACTTATCTTTTAAACATTTAACCATTTAATATTTTACAACCCTAATCTATACAGTACTGGTAAGAAACTGAAGTTAATTTCACTGGGGAAACGTCAGTTGAGATTAATGGAAATTAAAGTAATTTATCTTCTCAGAAATAACTGCTGATATATATAGATAATTATTTAGAATGGTTAGCTAGCTTGGTGTTAGCATATAATCTATGCTAACACCAATATATATATATATATATATATATATATATATATATATATATATATATATATATATATATACACACACACACACACACATGGGATATCAGTGGATGGGGAGGGAGGGTCTCATTTTATGACACACTACAAGGTTCTTACTTTTTATTTACCCTCTCAGTCAAAATTTCAAGTTTCTCAGTCTCTAAAAAGCTTAGAGACAACGCTGGTAACATGGTGAGTGTGCATTTACGTCATATAAACAGACCTAATACTGTCAAAACAAAATGTCTGAAAGAAAAGGTTTTCAATAACAATTAATTTATTAAGAGGATTTAGAAAATATATATTCTAAAACAAAATTAGAAAACAAATATTACACTTGCATTTAAAAGTAAACATTTAAAAAATGAAATGAAATAACAAACATTACTTTAAAATATATCAAATATGTACATATCTTAAACAACATTTCAAAAACTACATAACTGCAATCTGAACATTGCATTGAATGTAAACTATAAAACTTACTGGTGTTTAAACCAGGTTAACTTGCCAAGTGTTTTTCTGACTCGCTTGCCAGTGGCAGTGTCTGTGAACGACTTGGCCAAGTGATGCAGCCTGATCTTGGAGAAGCACCATAAAACAATACTGTGGCAGGGTGACTGAGCGGTGACGTCAGGCAGAAGCAGGAACAAAAACTGACACCAGGGACGTACTGCAGGTAAAGGTTGTGCCGTTTTTATTTAGCAAAAATAAAATAAATATTTAAACAAAAACACACTTGCTTATAGAGCAAAATAAAACAGGTAAACGAAACAAATCACGAATACAAAAGTAATAAACAAAACCCAGGTCAGGCTGGGCAGTAGCCTTCACTGATCCTGTGGTATTTTTAAACTCGTTTTTTTTTCTCTCAACCTCTCTCGCTTACTCTCTCCTTCCAACACCCACCCGGAACATGGGGAGCTGCAGGCTTTTTATTTTCAGGTGACCATCTCCCGATTAGCAACAAAATTAATCACTTAATTAATTTGGGAGATGGCCACCTTCTGCACGAGTTTAATTATTCCTGGCAGAGGACGAGCACCGATCTCGCCTCTGCCAGGACACGTTATAAAAAGTAAACAAAATAATAACACGGCGGACGTCGTCACAAAGTACAATAAATAAATCATAATAATCAAATACAAAATCCACTGCACAGGGGCGGAGGGGGAGACCCCCATCTAAAATAAAATAAACAAATAAATACGTACAGGGCTCTCTACCGCCCTGCTACAAATACATCAGATAATTATTATTTATGCCTTATCTGCATCCTAAAAGAAAACACATTGTGATGTTTATTGCTTTAATTTCAATAGATTACTCATTTAAATATATATATATATATATATATATATATATATATATATATATATATAATATATATTTTTTGTCTATTATACTCTTGATGTTGTAACTGGGTAGGCAGGAGTGACTGGGGTGTGACTTGGCTAATTTTAAAGTCAATACAATTATTTTAACTGATACCTTATGAACCTAAAATGAATACTTACAGGTGGCAGGTCTTGTCACATCCCTTGGTCGATAACCTGCTGCAGGCAAAGGCTGAACAGTGAGGCACGTTGTTTAAATGAATAGAGAATTTAATACACAAACTATAGCAGGAGAGATTTGTTGGGTGTGGTAAGATGGCCGCAACGATCTTCCGGTGACTTCAACCCTAGCCATAGGGGAAACAGTCGCCCGGGAGGATTGACTGGAGAATGAGAAGTCTCAGGTCTAGGATGCGCTGTCTCTTTTGGGCACTAGAAAGTACCTTGAGTAGTACCCCCCTGCTTGGGAGGTGGGGTCTACGAGGCGAATGGCTCGCTTGCACAGCAAGATGGCCACTTCGTTCTGAAGTACCGAGGCCTGGAGAGGGTCTGTCACAAAAGTATTCATGATTCCTTGAAAGGGAGGAGGTCCGAAGCGGAACCGGAGCGCGTAACTGTTGTGCACTGTGGCAAGCACCCAGGTGTCCGAGGTGCAAGCGTGCCAGTAATCAGCTGGTTTGCCGAGAAGGGGGCCCTGCTAGGGTTGTGGTGGGTTGGTCTGGGGCGGCTGCCTAGGGTGGTGGCCCTGGAACTGCCTCCTGGGATGCTGGTGCGTGGACTGGCCACGACCTGCGTTTCCCCTGCTTGTTGGGAGGGGCGGGTTGTTCGCTGCTAGTGTGCCATGTAGTCGATGCCTTAGGTCACCCAGCGGAGCCGTGGGAACTGGAACTATCCTGGTGACGGTCCGCATCTGAGGAGCTCGCCAGCGGCTCGACCTGCCCCAGGCGGAGGCGCGGGGAGGGAGCAACGCGGCCTCCTGCCAGGACGCCTCGTGTTCCCAGTGGGATTTCTATAAGGTTTCCTCCACGGCTGGACCAAAGGTATGTCCTGGGGATATAGACGCATCAAGCAGCGCGGCCTTATCCACATCAGGAACTCTGGCTTGTGACAGCCACAGCTGTCTACGAGCCACGATCAAGCTAGCTAGGCTCTGGCCAAGAGCTTGCCCTTGGAGACCGGAGATCTGCAGCAGTGTGCTGGACAGGATGCGTAGTTCGGTGGTCACTGGCTCAGAGAGCGGGGCATCATGCAGGACGCCGTCCATATAGGCCATTGGTATACCCGTTGTGTTCACCAGGCGGGGGTTATCGTAGGGCCCCCACGTCCTTTAATCTGGCCCTACCCTCTCATTCTCACTCTCTCTCACTGTGACTCTCTGGGCACACTGCTCTCAGTCACAGTGCTGGATGAAGCGTCCTGGCGAGGGGCTTATCTAACCGATGTAGAGCTCTTTATCTCTGTAATTGAAAGTGCCTTAAATTTCCACCCCTCACCACACACTGCTGTAGTGTATATATGTATCCACACTGTGCTGTAGTGTATATATGTATCCACACTGTGCTATAGTGTATATATGTATTCACACTGTGCTATAGTGTATATATGTGTCCACACAGCGCAGCTCACCCTATTGAGAAGGCTTCATCTTGTTCATTCATATTGTATGTGGATCAGCGCGTCCCTGTGATTGAAAGTGAAGCTGCTTATTTTCTGGTTTGTTTCTAACCTGTGCCCAACCCCCAACCCAGGCCACAACCCCCAGCCCCCAATCCTAACCACAACCCCCAGCCCCAATCCTAACCACAACCCCCAGCCCCAATCCTAATCCTAACCACAAACCCAGTCCCAATCCTAACCACAACCCCTAACCACAACCCCCAGCCCCAATCCTAATCCCAACCACAACCCCCAACCCTAACCACAACCCCCAGCCCCCAACCCTAACCACAACCCCCAGCCCCCATTCCTAATCCCACCCCCAACCCTAACCACAACCCCCAGTCCCAATCCTAACCACAACCCCCAGTCCCAATCCTAATCCCACCCCCAACACCAACCGCAACCCCCAGCCCCCAACCCTAACCACAACCCCTAACCACAACCCCAGCCCAAATCCTAATCCCACCCCCAACCACAACCCCCAGCCCCCAACCCTAACCACAACCCCCAGCCATAACCACAACCCCCAGCCCCAATCCTAACCACAACCCCTAACCACAACCCCCAGTCCCAATCCTAACCACAACCCCCAGCCCCAATCCTAATCCCACCCTCAACCCTAACCACAACCCCTAACCACAATCCCCAGCCCCAAGCCTAATCCCAACCCCAACCCCCAGCCCCCAACCCTAACCACAACCCCCAGCCCCCATTCCTAATCCCACCCCCAACCCAAACCACAACCCCCAGCCCCCAACCCTAACCGCAACCCCTAACCACAACCCCCAGCCCCCAACCCTAACCACAACCACAACTTGTATTGTAACACTTGAAATGTATTTACTTACGATTGTAAGTCGCCCTGGATAAGGGCGTCTGCTAAGAAATAAATAATAATAATAATAATAATAATAATAATCCTAACCACAACCCCCAGCCCCAATCCTAACCACAACCCCCAGCCCCAATCCTAATAACAACCACAACCCCCAGCCCCCAACCCTAACCACAACCCCTAACCACAACCCCCAGCCCCAATCCTAATCCCAACCCCAACCACAACCCCCAGCCCCCAACCCTAACCACAGCCCCAACCCTAAACACAACCCCCAACCCCAACCATAACCCTAACCCTAACCCCACCCCAACATCCAATCCCCAATTCCAAACCTAACCCTTTGCTCTCTTGTGGTTGAAGACAGGCCTGCACTGTGATTGGCTGCTGCTGTCGCCATGGCGATGCGAGAGCTGGTGGAGGGGGAGTGTGGGGGGGCCAACGCCCTGATGAAGCTGACCACTCACATGACCCAGGATAAAACGCTGCGGCCGGAGGGGGCGTCGGCCTGGGAGCACCGGGGGGGTGGAGCCACAGCCAGCGTGAGTCTGACATCACAGAGGAAACTGTCAGGGCCACAGGCAGCTGGCCTCTGACACCTATCTCTTACATGCTGCCTGTGTATATATATATATATATATATATATATATATATATATATATATATATATATATATATATATATATATATATATATATACAGACGTGCTCAAATTTGTTGGTACCCCTCCACAAAAAACAAAGAATGCACAATTTTCTCTGAAATAACTTGAAACTGACAAAAGTAATTGGTATCCACCATTGTTTATTCCATATTTAATAGAAATCAGACTTTGCTTTTGATTTTTTATTCAACATAATATTGTAAATAATAAAACAAATGAAAATGGCATGGACAAAAATGATGGGACCACTAACCTAATATTTTGTTGCACAACCTTTAGAGGCAATCACTGCAATCAACGTTTTCTGTAGCTCTCAATGAGACTTCTGCACCTGTTAATAGGTAGTTTGGCCCACTCTTCCTGAGCAAACTGCTCCAGCTGTCTCAGGTTTGATGGGTGCCTTCTCCAGACTGCAAGTTTCAGCTCTTTCCATAGATGTTCGATAGGATTCAGATCAGGACTCATAGAAGGCCACTTCAGAATAGTCCAATGTTTTGTTCTTATCCATTCTTGGGTGCTTTTAGCTGTGTGTTTTGGGTCATTATCCTGTTGGAGGACCCATGACCTACGACTGAGACAGAGCTTTCTGACACTGGGCAGTACGTTTCACTCCAGAATGCCTTGATAGTCTTGAGATTTCATTGTGCCCTGCACAGATTCAAGGCACCCTGTGCCAGGCGCAGCAAAGCAGCCCCAAAATATAACCGAGCCTCCTCCATGTTTCACTGTAGGTATGGTGTTCTTTTCTTTGAAAGCTTCATTTTTTCGTCTGTGAACATAGAGCTGATGTGACTTGCCAAAAAGCTCCAGTTTTGACTCATCTGTCCAAAGGACATTCTCCCAGAAGGATTGTGGCTTGACAGTATGCATTTTAGCAAATTCCAGTCTGGCTTTTTTATGTTTTTCTTTCAAAAGTGGAGTCCTCCTGGGTCTTCTTCCATGGAGCCCACTTTCGATCAAAAAGCGACGGATGGTGCGATCAGAAACTGACGTACCTTCACCTTGGAGTTCAGCTTGTATCTCTTTGGCAGTTATCCTTGGTTCTTTTTCTACCATTTGCACTATCCTTCTGTTCAATCTGGGGTCGATTTTTCTCTTGCGGCCGCGCCCAGGGAGGTTGGCTACAGTTCCATGGACTTTAAACTTCTTAATATTTGCAACTGTTGTCACAGGAACATCAAGCTGCTTGGAGATGGTCTTGTAGCCTTTACCTTTACCATGCTTGTCTATTATTTTCTTTCTGATCTCCTCAGACAACTCTCTCCTTTGCTTTCTCTGGTCCATGTTCAGTGTGGTGCACACAATGATACCAAACAGCACAGTGACTACTTTTCTCCATTTAAATAGGCTGAATGACTGATTACAAGATTGGAGACATGTGTGATACTAATTAAATAAACTAATTAGTTTGAAATATCACTATAATCCAATTATTTATTATCTTTTCAAGGGGTACCAACAAATGTGTCCAGGCCATTTTAGAATATCTTTGTAGAATAAGCAATAATTCATCTCTTCTCACAGCTTCTTTGCTTTATTCTATGACATATCAAAGGCATGCAAGTATACATGATAAAATAGCTTTTAATTTCATCACTTTTCAGGAGGAATGAAGCATTATTTCAATGAGCTGTAAGGGTACCAACAAATTTGAGCACGTCTGTATATATATATATATATATATATATATATATATATATATATAAAATGAGTGGTGGGAATCGATATGAACATCTTCTATCGATATTGATAATCTCGAAGTCTTCCAAAACACAGAAAAATAGAATCACACATTGCAATATCAAACCTATAATATTTTTTATATATATATATATATATATATATATATATATATATATATATAGTATTTATATGGAGCTTTTTATACAGGTATCGCAAAGCACTGTGCAGTACATAGCAGAAAAAAAGAACAAACCACAATACATTTGTATAGCATGTCACACATACAACTGCCACAATCAGAGCATTTAAATAACAATATACACATAATAATACAAAAGCAGCAATTTTAAAGTTACATTAAAACCCACTAAGATAAGAAAGCCATTTTATAAAAGTGTGTTTTTAGTCTTGACTTGAAAGCTGTAACAGTCCCAGCTTCCCTGACAAACGAAGGCAGAGCATTCCATAATTTAGGAGCTCTACAAGAAAAAGCCCTGCCTCCCGTGTTGCTTTTGTTGATCCTAGGAATAACCAGCAGCCCTGCACCCTGTGATCTCAGAGTGCGGTTTGGAAGATACGGGGTCAGTAACTCCTGGAAATAACTAGGTGCTAATCCATTCAGGGCCTTGTAAGTTAACAGCAAAATCTTAAAATCAATTCTATACTGCAAAGGCAGCCAGTGTAAAGAGGCCAAAACAGGGGTAATATGTTCACTTTTCCTGGTTTTAGTCAGAATTCTAGCGGCAGTATTCTGAACAAGCTGCAAGTGGGACACCACACGTTTTGGGACACCAGAAAAAAGTGCATTACAATAATCAATTCTAGATGAAACAAAGGCATGCAATAGTCTCTCGGCATCAGATACAGAAAGAATTGGTCTAGGTGGCTTATCTCCATGGGTGAACGTTTTCCGTCTGTAGATGGAAATCCGTCAAAATGACCTCTCCCAGGTACTTTCCTATGGTTAATGTAGAAATGTCTTAAAAATCTGGGATGGGGTATATAATATATATATATATATATATATATATATAGATATATATATATATATATATATAGATATATATATATATATAGATATATATATATATATATAGATATAGATATAGATATAGATATATCTATAGCTATATCTATATATAGATATATATGTATATGTATGTGTGTGTATGTATGTGTATATATATATAGAAATAGATATAGATTTTTTTTTTTATCGCGGTAAACATACAGTGCCTTGCGAAAGTATTCGGCCCCCTTGAACTTTGCGACCTTTTGCCACATTTCAGGCTTCAAACATAAAGATATGAAACTGTAATTTTTTGTGAAGAATCAACAACAAGTGGGACATAATCATGAAGTGGAACGAAATTTATTGGATATTTCAAACTTTTTTAACAAATAAAAAACTGAAAAATTGGGCGTGCAAAATTATTCAGCCCCCTTAAGTTAATACTTTGTAGCGCCACCTTTTGCTGCGATTACAGCTGTAAGTCGCTTGGGGTATGTCTCTATCAGTTTTGCACATCGAGAGACTGAAATTTTTGCCCATTCCTCCTTGCAAAACAGCTCGAGCTCAGTGAGGTTGGATGGAGAGCATTTGTGAACAGCAGTTTTCAGTTCTTTCCACAGATTCTCGATTGGATTCAGGTCTGGACTTTGACTTGGCCATTCTAACACCTGGATATGTTTATTTGTGAACCATTCCATTGTAGATTTTGCTTTATGTTTTGGATCATTGTCTTGTTGGAAGACAAATCTCCGTCCCAGTCTCAGGTCTTTTGCAGACTCCATCAGGTTTTCTTCCAGAATGGTCCTGTATTTGGCTCCATCCATCTTCCCATCAATTTTAACCATCTTCCCTGTCCCTGCTGAAGAAAAGCAGGCCCAAACCATGATGCTGCCACCACCATGTTTGACAGTGGGGATGGTGTGTTCAGGGTGATGAGCTGTGTTGCTTTTACGCCAAACATAACGTTTTGCATTGTTGCCAAAAAGTTCGATTTTGGTTTCATCTGACCAGAGCACCTTCTTCCACATGTTTGGTGTGTCTCCCAGGTGGCTTGTGGCAAACTGTAAACGACACTTTGGATATGGATATCTTTAAGAAATGGCTTTCTTCTTGCCACTCTTCCATAAAGGCCAGATTTGTGCAGTATACGACTGATTGTTGTCCTATGGACAGAGTCTCCCACCTCAGCTGTAGATCTCTGCAGTTCATCCAGAGTGATCATGGGCCTCTTGGCTGCATCTCTGATCAGTCTTCTCCTTGTATGAGCTGAAAGTTTAGAGGGACGGCCAGGTCTTGGTAGATTTGCAGTGGTCTGATACTCCTTCCATTTCAATATTATCGCTTGCACAGTGCTCCTTGGGATGTTTAAAGCTTGGGAAATCTTTTTGTATCCAAATCCGGCTTTAAACTTCTCCACAACAGTATCTCGGACCTGCCTGGTGTGTTCCTTGTTCTTCATGATGCTCTCTGCGCTTTAAACGGACCTCTGAGACTATCACAGTGCAGGTGCATTTATACGGAGACTTGATTACACACAGGTGGATTCTATTTATCATCATTAGTCATTTAGGTCAACATTGGATCATTCAGAGATCCTCACTGAACTTCTGGAGAGAGTTTGCTGCACTGAAAGTAAAGGGGCTGAATAATTTTGCACGCCCAATTTTTCAGTTTTTTATTTGTTAAAAAAGTTTGAAATATCCAATAAATTTCGTTCCACTTCATGATTGTGTCCCACTTGTTGTTGATTCTTCACAAAAAATTACAGTTTCATATCTTTATGTTTGAAGCCTGAAATGTGGCAAAAGGTCGCAAAGTTCAAGGGGGCCGAATACTTTCGCAAGGCACTGTATGTTTTCGCACGTACTTGATTTCGACCATAGGCGCCTAAACCATAGGGCACAGGGGAGACAAACTATATATTTTGCCACTCTACGTTATTTTCTCCATGTATACACACTGTTATTCAGTGTTTTGTTATGGTTTTGCCTTTAAGCGGTTTAAATTAATCCAAAAAAAAAAAAAACGATTGTCATTTAGAAGACGGCAGAAGTCCAACATTGATCAAAATAATAATAATAAAAAACCACACAATGGGGCTCCCGAGTGGCGCATCCAGTAAAAGCACTCGCTAGAGTGCAGGATGCGCTCTATAGCCTGGACGTCGCCGGTTCGAGTCCAGGCTATTCCACGGGAGCTCCCAGGGGGCGGCGCTCAATTGGCTGAGCGTCGTCCGGGGGGAGGGAGGGTTAGGTCGGCCAGGGTGTCCTTGGGTCACCGCGCACCAGCGACCCCTGTAGTCTGGCCGGGCGCCTGCGGGCATGCCTGTAAGCTGCCCAGAGCTGCGTTGTCCTCCGACTCTGTAGCTCTGAGGCGGCTGCACGGTGAGTCTGCAGAGTGTAAAGAAGCGGGCGGCTGACGGCACACGCTTCGGAGGACAGCATGTGTTCATCCTCGCCCCTCCCGAGTCAGCGCAGGGGTGGTAGCGGTGAGCTGAGCCTAAAAATAATTGGGCATTTCAAATTGGGGAGAAAATAATAAAAACTAATTGGCAACGACTAAATTAAAAAAAAACACACACAATAAAACTCATATTTACTGCAGCTAACGTTGGCAGCGGTGTGCCGAAGCTGCTGGGCAGCGTGTGGAGACTACAGAAATGATGAATTAAACATTAGGTAGTTGTTAGTTGTCACAAGGCTGGCTGAGTGGTGACGTCAGAACCAGGAAATGAATAATGAACAGACAGGACGGATGAAATGAAATGATGAAGGCGCTTGCTTGCACCGGTTTATTATAAATAAAAAGATTTGAACAAAACACAGGACACGGCACTTTAGCCAAAATAAACAGACAAACAAAACGAACAGACACTAACACACAGGGACGAACACTAAACAAACACGTACCGTGCTGGTCCTCCAGCACCACGTAGCAATCGCTCACTGTTATTATTTTTATTATTCACCCCAAACGGAGTGACTCTGTTTACACCCACCATGTTACAAACCCGAGGTGTACTTGTGAACAACAATGCTGCAAAAAAACCACATGCACATTAATAAACTAACTAAAAAAAAAACACATGCACATTAATAAACTAACCACTCCAAAAAACCCACATGCACATTAATAAACTAACCACTCAAAAAAACCCACATGCACATTAATAAACTAACCACTCAAAAAAACCCACATGCACATTAATAAACTAACCACTCAAAAAAACCCACGTGCACATTAATAAACTAACCACTCAAAAAAACCCACATGCACATTAATAAACTAACCACTCAAAAAAACCCACGTGCACATTAATAAACTAACCACTCAAAAAAACCCACGTGCACATTAATAAACTAACCACTCAAAAAAACCCACATGCACATTAATAAACTAACCACTCAAAAAAAACCACATGCACATTAATAAACTAACCACTCAAAAAAACCCACATGCACATTAATAAACTAACCACTCAAAAAAACCCACATGCACATTAATAAACTAACCACTCAAAATTACAGTGCACTCGAATTACAGCCCAAACACTCCACTCCCACACTAAAAACAATGAGGAAACTGTAAGAAAAATAATAAAATAATGATAAGAATAATTAAAACACAAAGCTGCTGATACAGACCTGAAATGTCCTGTATACTTAAAATCTTAAAATCAACACAATTGAATGAAAGTGAAGTGGTATTAGAAACATGCTAATAAAAAAAAAATAACAACATATATGTATGTATAAAAAAGGGAAGACAAAGAAAAAAAAAAGTAAGTCCAAAACAAATATAAACCTCAAATTGCTATTATAAATTACAGCAGGCTCTATAGCCTAAACAGCAACTCCACTAACGCTGAGCAAGCTATGAGGAAAAAAACTGTTATATTAGAATAATAACAATTAAAACACAAAGCAGCTAATATAGACATGACATGTTCTATATATTTATATTAAAAAAAAAAAAACACACACAATTTAATTGAAGTGTTAGTAAGTCAATGCTAATGGTAAAAAACACACACACACATTTTATATATATATATAGTCTACACCCCCTTTCAAAATGTTCACCTTTTGTTGCCTTATAGCCTTGAATTAAAATGCATTAAAATAGTTTGTTTTCTTCATTTATCTACACATCCTATCCCACAACTTCCAAGTGAAAAAAATATTCTAGAAATCTGTAGGAAATTAATTAAAAATAAAAACTGAAATAGCTTGGTTGGATAAGTGTCTACCACTCTCGTAATAGCAATCCTAAATTAGCTCAGGAGTAACCAATCGCCTTCAAAATCACACACCAAGTTAAGTGGCCTCCACCTGTGTTTAAATTGTAGTGATTCACACGATTTCAGGATAAATTCAGCAGTTCTTGTAGGTTCCCCCTGCTGGGTAGTGCATTTCAAAGCAAAGACTCAACCATGAGCACCAAGGCGCTTTCAAAAGAACTCTGGGACAAAGTTGTTGAAAGGCACAGATCAGGGGATGGGTATAAAAAAATATCAAAGGCCTTGAATATCTCTTGGAGCACGGTCAAGACGATTATTAAGAAGTGGAAGGTGTATGGCACCACCAAGACCCTGCCTAGATCAGGCCGTCCCTCCAAACTGGATGACCGAGCAAGAAAGAGACTGATCAGAGAGGCTACAAAGAGGCCAATGGCAACTTTGCAAGAGCTACAGGCTTTCATGGCCAAGACTGGTCAAAGTGTGCATGTGACAACAATATCCCAAGCACTCCTCAAATCTGGCCTGTATGGTAGGGTGGCAAGAAGGAAGCCATTACTCAAGAAAGCCCACCTTGAATCCCGTTTGAAGTATGCAAAAAAACATTCTGTAGCCATGTGGGGATGTTTCTCATCGGCAGGGACTGGGGCACTTGTCAGGATAGAAGGGAAAATGAATGGAGCAAAGTACAGAGACGTCCTTGAGGAAAACCTGCTGCCCTCTGCAAGAAAGCTGATACTGGGACGGAAGTTCACCTTTCAGAATGACAACAACCCAAAGCTACACTGGAGTGGCTAAGGAACAAAAAGGGTAAATGTCCTTGAGTGGCCCAGTCAGAGCCCCGGCCTAAATCCAATCGAAAATGTGTGGCATGACTTGAAGATTGCTGTCCATCACGCTCCCCAAGGACTTGACAGAGCTTGAACAGTTTTGTAAAGAAGATGGTGGAGACTTATCCAATTATGATCTTTCAGTTTTGTATTTTTAATATATATATATATGTACAAGCTGTGAGGAGTTGTTGTTTTTTTTTACCTGCATTTTTTGTCACCAGTTTAACATTTGAAAGACCTGTTTTGCAAATGTCTTTAATAATCTGTTTTTCTTTTCTCCCCTCTCTCTCCCCTCTCTCTTAGATCCCCAAGCCAGTTGCTGTGTGCACGGAGGATGAGGTTTGTGTTTCAGTGATGTTGAAGAGTGCAGTGGCGTTGCTTCTAGAGTAATGCTGTTTGTGTTTCAGTGCAGTGGCGTTGCTTCTGGAGTATACTGTGGTACGAGCTGATCAGCACCCTGCTATTGAGAGGTCTCCGTGGCTTTGATGTTGAGTGGGTGCAAGACCCTGTAACAGTAACTAGCTACATAAATGATAAGAATTAAACATGATGTGGAAAAGACACAAGTGTTGAGACAGTCGTCCTAAGAGAACGGTTTATTCATTTTTTTCAAAACTGACTTGTCATTCCAAAAGTAATCTAGAGCTGCTGCTGCATTTTATCTGTGCAGAGCAATGCTGTGTTAATATTGTGTTCAAATTCATTCTCGTACTCATAATTACTGTTAGAGCCGCTGCTGCATTTTTACTGTGTTAATTCAGTTTGCCAGTTAGTTTATTATTATAGTTTATTTACACACACTTGCCTATTGCTTTTCTCTTACTTATTCAGTCCATTTCATATGTTGATGCACATTTGTATTTATTGATTCGTATTGTGATTGGCCTTGGCATATTGTGACCGTGGTCATCTCTGTCTTCTTGAACACTTGGGCTAAGAGAACACTTTGCTTGCTTCCCGAGGGCGGTTGTCTTAGCCGGAGACTGCTGTATATCCCACACACTATAAGCTTGTTACCAACCTTTACTTAGTGCATTGTCAGTTTGATTGAAAAGAGGGAAAAGGTTGATTCCGAGAGGGGCCTCAGGTCTGATTTTATAAATCTGACAATGAGAATACAGCGCAGTGATGTCATGAATAGGGCAGGGTGACCTGGTCAGTCACGCTGACAATGAGAATACAGCGCAGTGATGTCATGATGAATAGGGCAGGGTGACCTGGTCAGTCACGCTGACATGGAGAATACAGCGCAGTGATGTCATGATGAATAGGGAAGGGTGACCTGGTCAGTCACGCTGACATGGAGAATACAGCGCAGTGATGTCATGATGAATAGGGCAGGGTGACCTGGTCAGTCATGCTGACATGGAGAATACAGCGCAGTGATGTCATGATGAATAGGGCAGGGTGACCTGGTCAGTCACGCTGACATGGAGAATACAGCGCAGTGATGTCATGAATAGGGAAGGGTGTAATCTGTTTCATTCCGTTTTCCCTTCAATGCAGAATGCTGTGATTCACATTGGTATATGGCGTGGATATATCTGTTATCTAACCTCTCTTTATCATTGTATAAATTATCCCCCCCCCCCCCCCCCCCCCCCCCCAAAAGCTGGTCAGCGAGTTCCTCCAGGGTGACTCCGCCCTCTCCAGAGCCCCACCCACTTTCAAGATGGACGACCTGCTGGCCGAGATGCAGGAGATCGAGCAGGCCAGCTTCAGACACGCCCCCCAGAGAGGTGAGAGAGAGAGAGAGAATCCACACAGTCCAACCGTAACACTACCCATAACCCTAACACACAGAGAGAGAGAGAGAGAGAGAGAGAGAGAGAAAGAGAGAGAGACTTTGACTTTTAAGATCCTTTATTGAATCATTGCAATTAAAATCCATTCAGTAACAATAATAAGGTAAAAACACAACACAATTAAGATACTTGCTGGCTCTGGGGATCAGTCGAAACATCCCCAGCGCATCAGCATAAAATCCTAAAAAACATCATGTTCTCCTTTAAAAACAGATTTTACCAAATAAAAGGATCATACGATGTAAATAAAATACAAATATATATATATATATATATATATATATATATATATATATATATATATATATATATATATATATATATATATATATACACAGTGCCTTGCGAAAGTATTCGGCCCCCTTGAACTTTGCGACCTTTTGCCACATTTCAGGCTTCAAACATAAAGATATGAAACTGTAATTTTTTGTGAAGAATCAACAACAAGTGGGACACAATCATGAAGTGGAACGAAATTTATTGGATATTTCAAACTTTTTTAACAAATAAAAAACTGAAAAATTGGCCGTGCAAAATTATTCAGCCCCCTTAAGTTAATACTTTGTAGCGCCACCTTTTGCTGCGATTACAGCTGTAAGTCGCTTGGGGTATGTCTCTATCAGTTTTGCACATCGAGAGACTGAAATTTTTGCCCATTCCTCCTTGCAAAACAGCTCGAGCTCAGTGAGGTTGGATGGACAGCATTTGTGAACAGCAGTTTTCAGTTCTTTCCACAGATTCTCGATTGGATTCAGGTCTGGACTTTGACTTGGCCATTCTAACACCTGGATATGTTTATTTGTGAACCATTCCATTGTAGATTTTGCTTTATGTTTTGGATCATTGTCTTGTTGGAAGACAAATCTCCGTCCCAGTCTCAGGTCTTTTGCAGACTCCATCAGGTTTTCTTCCAGAATGGTCCTGTATTTGGCTCCATCCATCTTCCCATCAATTTTAACCATCTTCCCTGTCCCTGCTGAAGAAAAGCAGGCCCAAACCATGATGCTGCCACCACCATGTTTGACAGTGGGGATGGTGTGTTCAGGGTGATGAGCTGTGTTGCTTTTACGCCAAACATAACGTTTTGCATTGTTGCCAAAAAGTTCGATTTTGGTTTCATCTGACCAGAGCACCTTCTTCCACATGTTTGGTGTGTCTCCCAGGTGGCTTGTGGCAAACTGTAAACGACACTTTTTATGGGTATCTTTAAGAAATGGCTTTCTTCTTGCCACTCTTCCATAAAGGCCAGATTTGTGCAGTATACGACTGATTGTTGTCCTATGGACAGAGTCTCCCACCTCAGCTGTAGATCTCTGCAGCATCCAGAGTGATCATGGGCCTCTTGGCTGCATCTCTGATCAGTCTTCTCCTTGTATGAGCTGAAAGTTTAGAGGGACGGCCAGGTCTTGGTAGATTTGCAGTGGTCTGATACTCCTTCCATTTCAATATTATCGCTTGCACAGTGCTCCTTGGGATGTTTAAAGCTTGGGAAATCTTTTTGTATCCAAATCCGGCTTTAAACTTCTCCACAACAGTATCTCGGACCTGCCTGGTGTGTTCCTTGTTCTTCATGATGCTCTCTGCGCTTTAAACGGACCTCTGAGACTATCACAGTGCAGGTGCATTTATACGGAGACTTGATTACACACAGGTGGATTCTATTTATCATCATTAGTCATTTAGGTCAACATTGGATCATTCAGAGATCCTCACTGAACTTCTGGAGAGAGTTTGCTGCACTGAAAGTAAAGGGGCTGAATAATTTTGCACGCCCAATTTTTCAGTTTTTTATTTGTTAAAAAAGTTTGAAATATCCAATAAATTTCGTTCCACTTCATGATTGTGTCCCACTTGTTGTTGATTCTTCACAAAAAATTACAGTTTCATATCTTTATGTTTGAAGCCTGAAATGTGGCAAAAGGTCGCAAAGTTCAAGGGGGCCGAATACTTTCGCAAGGCACTGTGTATATATATATATATATATATATATATATATATTAAAAAAAATCTAAACAGTGTTTTTCCTGTAAAAACAGATTAATACCAAAGTAATAAAAACACTGTAAAACAATAAAACCAAATTAAAACTAGAAGATAAACAGGACCACTTGCTGAAATACGCTGAAATAAGAAATAATTTGACAACATCTGTTAGCCCTGCCTCTAAAAAATAAAAGGCTATCTCTCTCCAGTGAGCACCTTCCTCAGCATACAGGAACCTTTTCACAGCCTGCAGTCTGAAGGCTGCCACCCTGCTGGCAATGCTGACCAGGCCTTGCCCACCTTCATGTGTCGGGAGGTACAGAACTGCCTCCCACTCCAGAAGAAATCCAGCAATATTCTCTGAATCTCCTCTACCATTCCCCGTGGAGGGTCCAGACACTCCAGCTTGTGCCATAACATGGAGGCCACCAAATTATTAAGAACATAAGAAATTTTACAAACGAGAGGAGACCATTCAGCCCATCTTGCTCGTTTGGTTGTTAGTATCTTATTGATCCCAGAATCTCATCAAGCAGCTACTTGAAGGATCCCAGGGTGTCGGCTTCAACAACATTACTGGGGAGTTGGTTTCAGATTCCCACGATTCTCTGTGTAAAAAAAAAATGCCTCCTATTTTCTGTTCTGAATGCCCCTTTATCTAATCTCGACTTGTGACCCCTAGTCCTTGTTTCTTTTTTCAGGTCAAAAAAGTCCCCTACCTTCACAAGGTAGGTGTGGTCGACC
Source organism: Acipenser ruthenus (assembly GCF_902713425.1). Taxonomy (NCBI): domain Eukaryota; kingdom Metazoa; phylum Chordata; class Actinopteri; order Acipenseriformes; family Acipenseridae; genus Acipenser; species Acipenser ruthenus. The sequence continues at coordinate 13,036,212 of NC_081208.1, read as the reverse complement.
CTATCGAAAGCCTTCTCTTGATCAAGGGAGACCAATCCCACATTTAAAATGACATGTTTCACTCAAAGTTAAAAAATCTCTAATTAAAAACAGGTTATCAAAAATACAGTGCCTTGCGAAAGTATTCGGCCCCCTTGAACTTTGCGACCTTTTGCCACATTTCAGGCTTCAAACATAAAGATATGAAACTGTAATTTTTTGTGAAGAATCAACAAGTGGGACACAATCATGAAGTGGAACGAAATTTATTGGATATTTCAAACTTTTTTAACAAATAAAAAACTGAAAAATTGGCCGTGCAAAATTATTCAGCCCCCTTAAGTTAATACTTTGTAGCGCCACCTTTTGCTGCGATTACAGCTGTAAGTCGCTTGGGGTATGTCTCTATCAGTTTTGCACATCGAGAGACTGAAATTTTTGCCCATTCCTCCTTGCAAAACAGCTCGAGCTCAGTGAGGTTGGATGGACAGCATTTGTGAACAGCAGTTTTCAGTTCTTTCCACAGATTCTCGATTGGATTCAGGTCTGGACTTTGACTTGGCCATTCTAACACCTGGATATGTTTATTTGTGAACCATTCCATTGTAGATTTTGCTTTATGTTTTGGATCATTGTCTTGTTGGAAGACAAATCTCCGTCCCAGTCTCAGGTCTTTTGCAGACTCCATCAGGTTTTCTTCCAGAATGGTCCTGTATTTGGCTCCATCCATCTTCCCATCAATTTTAACCATCTTCCCTGTCCCTGCTGAAGAAAAGCAGGCCCAAACCATGATGCTGCCACCACCATGTTTGACAGTGGGGATGGTGTGTTCAGGGTGATGAGCTGTGTTGCTTTTACGCCAAACATAACGTTTTGCATTGTTGCCAAAAAGTTTGATTTTGGTTTCATCTGACCAGAGCACCTTCTTCCACATGTTTGGTGTGTCTCCCAGGTGGCTTGTGGCAAACTGTAAACGACACTTTGGATATGGATATCTTTAAGAAATGGCTTTCTTCTTGCCACTCTTCCATAAAGGCCAGATTTGTGCAGTATACGACTGATTGTTGTCCTATGGACAGAGTCTCCCACCTCAGCTGTAGATCTCTGCAGCATCCAGAGTGATCATGGGCCTCTTGGCTGCATCTCTGATCAGTCTTCTCCTTGTATGAGCTGAAAGTTTAGAGGGACGGCCAGGTCTTGGTAGATTTGCAGTGGTCTGATACTCCTTCCATTTCAATATTATCGCTTGCACAGTGCTCCTTGGGATGTTTAAAGCTTGGGAAATCTTTTTGTATCCAAATCCGGCTTTAAACTTCTCCACAACAGTATCTCGGACCTGCCTGGTGTGTTCCTTGTTCTTCATGATGCTCTCTGCGCTTTAAACGGACCTCTGAGACTATCACAGTGCAGGTGCATTTATACGGAGACTTGATTACACACAGGTGGATTCTATTTATCATCATTAGTCATTTAGGTCAACATTGGATCATTCAGAGATCCTCACTGAACTTCTGGAGAGAGTTTGCTGCACTGAAAGTAAAGGGGCTGAATAATTTTGCACGCCAAATTTTTCAGTTTTTTATTTGTTAAAAAAGTTTGAAATATCCAATAAATTTCGTTCCACTTCATGATTGTGTCCCACTTGTTGTTGATTCTTCACAAAAAATTACAGTTTCATATCTTTATGTTTGAAGCCTGAAATGTGGCAAAAGGTCGCAAAGTTCAAGGCACTGTAGATCTTCCTGGGATACAATAACTTTGATCTTGTGTATTACGGTACTTACACATTTTTTAAGCCTATTTGCGAGACATTTGGAAAATATTTTGAATCGACACATAACAGCAAAACAGGTCTCCAGTTCTTTAAAAGGCAGAGGTCTCCTTTCTTGGGCAGCAGTGTGATCACTGCCCTGCAGCAGCTGAGAGGCAGTTCTTTTCTCTCCAGACTCTCCTTCAGCACCTGGAAGAAGTCCTCCCCGATCACCGCCCAGAAATGTGTGAAATACTCAGCGGGGAGGCCGTCTATCCCAGGCGCCTTCCCGCTGGAGAGCTGTGTCATTTCAGTGGTCAGTTCCTTGAAGGTCAGATCTGTATCCAGTCCTCTCTGCTCCTCCTCACTCAGGCTGGGTAGATCCTGGAGCAGGGTCTCTGTGTCATCAGGATCACACTTCTTTAGTGAATAGCTGCTTGTAGAACTGCACAGCTGCCTCACTGATCTCCTCTCTGCTGTGTAGTTCTCTGCTGCAGGGCGTCCGCACACACCTCAGCTGCTGGCTGCACGCTCTCTTCTCCAGGCCAAAGAAGAAGGAAGTGGGTGCGGGTGCGTCCATGTCCCTCAGCTCCACGAAGCGAGAACGCACCAATGCCCCCTTCACCTTCTCCTCCAGCAAGCTGCCCAGCACGTGTCTTTTTTCTTTTATTTTTTGGAAGGTTTGCTCATTAGAGTGATCGTCATTATTTTCTATATTTAGAATGTCTCTCTCTAACCTCCAGGGTGTACTGCTGACAAAAAATTGAATTTGTTATTTTCCCAATGTCCCACCACTGCCTTAAACCTTGATAATTGTTCTTTTGTTTTTTGCCAGATATTCCAAAACTCTTTAAAAATATTTCCAAATTTGCAGTCTTTTAATAATTGAATGTTAAAATGCCAATAAGAAGATTTGTGCCCTTAGGTTGGAATAAGTTCATTAACTAACAGGCAGTGGTGGTCTGACAGACTATTAGGAATGATACTTGCCCCTCCAAAAAAATTGAGGTGACAACAGAATGAATAAAGCTGGTCCAGTCGTGCTCTAGATGTGTAGTTATTACGAGACTGGGACCAGGTGTACTGTCGGGCATGAGGGTGCAGACACCTCCATACGTCAACCAGGTCACTGCACTGTAAAACTGCAGTCAGCTCTCTGGAGGATTGAGGATGCGACTCCTCAGTATTCCTATCCTTTGTAAAATCTACAGTGCAATTAAAATCACCCACAACCACTAATACATCATTATTATTACATTTTAAAATGGTTTGATTCAACTTCTTAAGCAATACAGTTATTTCTCTTCCTGTATTTGGTGCATAAATATTTATAAAAGTATTAAGTTAAAACCAGTCTGTACTTTTAAAAGCAGCCCTTTCTCAATCTCTTCTACTTGCTTTACACTGACATCCAGGTCTGATTTAAAAAGCAACGCTACTCCCACGCTGGAGCCGTGACTGAACACACTGACCTCCCCACTCTTACAGCCAGGTCTGATTTAAAAAGCACCGCTACTCCCACGCTGGTGCTGGAGCCGTGACTGAACACACACTGACCTCCCCACTCTGATCGCCAGACCGCCTCATTCTCCTGCTCAGTGTGCGTCTCCTGCAGCAACACAACCCCAGCCCTCTTCTGCTTTTAAAAATCAAATAACTGATTTAAAAGACTGTCTACAACCATGAATGTTAAAATAAGTAATAGACTTTTCCATGGCAGCTAAAATATATAAGACCATCAAGTTAAAATAAACACGAAAAAATAAAAATATTGTAATAAAAAAATCTTTTTATTACAATATTTTTTAAGAACGTCTTGCTGTTTAGCTAATTGATCAGTTTTCTTCTGGAAAAACTAGTTTCCCAATGCAATCAGGATGCCATGTCTCAAGATGCCGAAGGCTTAAGGCTTTCGTGAGCCAGTACTTCACAACAAATTGCACATGAGGACGCAGATCATCCTTGTCGCCAATCTTAAGAAAAACTGAAGTTTTTTTTTTTTGAGCTTTAAGTAGGGTAGACATTTTTTCGTTTTGCATCCATTTTAACAACTGTTTTCAAAATCCCAAGTAACCGCACATAAAATGTCACCTTATACTTAATTTTTTTGGTTCATATTTTGGTTCATATAAGCAGAAGACTGATGATAAAACAATACACTATTTACATAATTATACTGCTAATGATTTGTATGCAAATTGTATTTATTTTGAATATAAGCATAAGAAGTTGTATAGTGAAAATAAGTCTAAACAGTGTGCACTGAACGTCATATTTTTTGGATTGTTTGGCGACCCGTCAGAAACCTTGCAGGGACCCATATTTGGGTCGAGACCCCCACTTTGGGAAACGTTGTCCTAGAGGGATCGTCTTAATGGGATACATTAATTTTCCATATCTTGCTAACTCTCTTTCCAGTAACTCGTTTTTTAAGAAGTGAGGGAGATCAGACAGTATTACTTTGGTTACGGGTGTCACTAAAGAAACTTCAATAAAAGACCCCTGCACACTAAACTCCTCCTCCACTAGCTTGTTTACCAAATCCATATCAGTTAAAAAAATGACTAGAGCTTTATTCATCCTAGAAGCTGATTTTATTTTGTTAAAGCCCACCACCCCCAGGCATTCCTCCACCTCGGGCACACACAGCAGCCGTGCCGGCGAGTCAGTACCCCCGCTCCCCCGAACTACATGCCATATGTGCACTTTGTGCTGATCTGTGATCAGCTGAACAAACAATAATAACTCACAAATATACTAACACTACTACTATAAACCAACAAACAAATTTTACATAAAACACAATATATATAGAATCCACACAGTCCAACTGTAACACTACCCATAACCCTGACACACAGAGAGCGAGGGATCAAGAAGGCCAGCTTCAGACACGCACCCGAGAGAGAGGGAGAAGGATCGAGCAGCCAGAGAGACAAGAGAGACAGGGTTATATAGGGGCCTGTACAGCGCCTTTCACCACAGAACATTGAATTATCCTTGGTCAGCAGGGTTTGCCTCACCCCTGTTCTGGGCTCCTCCCCTTGTGCTGGACTCCTTCCCCTGTGCAGGTGTATAATTGAAATGACAAGGAGTTTAATAATCCGGTGAACCTGCTCTGAATGAACTGATGGCACTGCTCATTACAGCATGTGTTTCCTGCTGTCTGTCTGTCTCTCCGCAGCCCCTGGAGTGGCAGCACTCGCGCTGTCAGGTGATTGGACTCAGGAGTTCATCGCCACGGAATCCTCTGCAGCCAATCAGCAGCTTCCTCTCGAACCGGCAGAGTCTGATTGGACCAGAGAGTTCATCGCCGACACCGCAGGTGAGAGGGGGTCGAGGGGATACAATGTATAATGTTTAAGAGCTAATGGAACGGGCTGCCGTTTTACTGTGTGTCTCGCTCTGCGTTTCACGGGGTGTGTCTCGCTCTGCGTTTCACGGGGTGTGTCTCGCTCTGCGTTTCACGGGGTGTGTCTCGCTCTGCGTTTCACGGGGTGTGTCTCGCTCTGCGTTTCACGGGGTGTGTCTCGCTCTGCGTTTCACGGGGTGTGTCTCGCTCTGCGTTTCACGGGGCGTCTCGCTCTGCGTTTCACGGGGCGTCTCGCTCTGCGTTTCACGGGACGTCTCGCTCTGCGTTTCACGGGGCGTCTCGCTCTGCGTTTCACGGGGTGTGTCTCGCTCTGCGTTTCACGGGGCGTCTCGCTCTGCGTTTCACGGGGTGTGTCTCGCTCTGCGTTTCACGGGGTGTGTCTCGCTCTGCGTTTCACGGGGTGTGTCTCGCTCTGCGTTTCACGGGGCGTCTCGCTCTGCGTTTCACGGGGTGTCTCGCTCTGCGTTTCACGGGGTGTGTCTCGCTCTGCGTTTCACGGGGTGTGTCTCGCTCTGCGTTTCACGGGGTGTGTCTCGCTCTGCGTTTTACTGTGTGTCTCGCTCTGCGTTTCACGGGGTGTGTCTCGCTCTGCGTTTCACGGGGTGTGTCTCGCTCTGCGTTTCACGGGGTGTGTCTCGCTCTGCGTTTCACGGGGTGTGTCTCGCTCTGCGTTTCACGGGGTGTCTCGCTCTGCGTTTCACGGGGTGTGTCTCGCTCTGCGTTTCACGGGGTGTGTCTCGCTCTGCGTTTTACTGTGTGTCTCGCTCTGCGTTTCACGGGGCGTCTCGCTCTGCGTTTCACGGGGCGTCTCGCTCTGCGTTTCACGGGGCGTCTCGCTCTGCGTTTTACTGTGTGTCTCGCTCTGCGTTTCACGGGGTGTGTCTCGCTCTGCGTTTCACGGGGCGTCTCGCTCTGCGTTTCACGGGGCGTCTCGCTCTGCGTTTTACTGTGTGTCTCGCTCTGCGTTTCACGGGGTGTGTCTCGCTCTGCGTTTCACGGGGTGTGTCTCGCTCTGCGTTTCACGGGGTGTGTCTCGCTCTGCGTTTTACTGTGTGTCTCGCTCTGCGTTTTACTGTGTGTCTCGCTCTGCGTTTCACGTGGTGTGTCTCGCTCTGCGTTTCACGGGGTGTGTCTCGCTCTGCGTTTCACGGGGTGTGTCTCGCTCTGCGTTTCACGGGGTGTGTCTCGCTCTGCGTTTCACGGGGTGTGTCTCGCTCTGCGTTTCACGGGGTGTGTCTCGCTCTGCGTTTCACGGGGTGTGTCTCGCTCTGCGTTTCACGGGGTGTGTCTCGCTCTGCGTTTCACGGGGCGTCTCGCTCTGCGTTTCACGGGGCGTCTCGCTCTGCGTTTCACGGGGCGTCTCGCTCTGCGTTTCACGGGGCGTCTCGCTCTGCGTTTCACGGGGTGTGTCTCGCTCTGCGTTTCACGGGGTGTGTCTCGCTCTGCGTTTCACGGGGCGTCTCGCTCTGCGTTTCACGGGGTGTGTCTCGCTCTGCGTTTCACGGGGCGTCTCGCTCTGCGTTTCACGGGGCGTCTCGCTCTGCGTTTCACGGGGCGTCTCGCTCTGCGTTTCACGGGGTGTGTCTCGCTCTGCGTTTCACGGGGTGTGTCTCGCTCTGCGTTTCACGAGGGCGTCTCGCTCTGCGTTTCACGGGGTGTGTCTCGCTCTGCGTTTCACGGGGTGTGTCTCGCTCTGCGTTTCACGGGGCGTCTCGCTCTGCGTTTCACGGGGAGTGTCTCGCTCTGCGTTTCACGTGGTGTGTCTCGCTCTGTGTTTCATGGGGCGTCTCGCTCTGCGTTTTACTGTGTGTCGCTCTGCGTTTCACGGAGTGTCTCGCTCTGCGTTTCACGGGGTGTGTCTCGCTCTGCGTTTCACGGGGTGTGTCTCGCTCTGCGTTTCACGGGGCGTCTCGCTCTGCGTTTTACTGTGTGTCTCGCTCTGCGTTTCACGGGGTGTGTCTCGCTCTGCGTTTCACGGGGCGTCTCGCTCTGCGTTTCACGGGGTGTCTCGCTCTGCGTTTCACGGGGTGTGTCTCGCTCTGCGTTTCACGGGGTGTGTCTCGCTCTGCGTTTCACGGGGTGTGTCTCGCTCTGCGTTTCACGGGGTGTGTCTCGCTCTGCGTTTCACGGGGTGTGTCTCGCTCTGCGTTTCACGGGGCGTCTCGCTCTGCGTTTCACGGGGAGTGTCTCGCTCTGCGTTTCACGTGGTGTGTCTCGCTCTGTGTTTCATGGGGCGTCTCGCTCTGCGTTTTACTGTGTGTCTCGCTCTGCGTTTCACGGGGTGTGTCTCGCTCTGCGTTTCACGGGGTGTGTCTCGCTCTGCGTTTCACGGGGTGTGTCTCGCTCTGCGTTTCACGGGGTGTGTCTCTCTCTGCGTTTCACGGGGTGTGTCTCGCTCTGCGTTTCACGGGGTGTGTCTCGCTCTGCGTTTCACGGGGCGTCTCGCTCTGCGTTTCACGGGGCGTCTCGCTCTGCGTTTCACGGGGCGTCTCGCTCTGCGTTTTACTGTGTGTCTCGCTCTGCGTTTCACGGAGTGTCTCGCTCTGCGTTTCACGGGGTGTGTCTCGCTCTGCGTTTCACGGGGTGTGTCTCGCTCTGCGTTTCACGGGGTGTGTCTCGCTCTGCGTTTCACGGGGTGTGTCTCGCTCTGCGTTTCACGGGGTGTGTCTCGCTCTGCGTTTCACGGGGTGTGTCTCGCTCTGCGTTTCACGGGGTGTGTCTCGCTCTGCGTTTCACGGGGTGTGTCTCGCTCTGCGTTTCACGGGGTGTGTCTCGCTCTGCGTTTTACTGTGTGTCTCGCTCTGCGTTTCACGGGGTGTGTCTCGCTCTGCGTTTCACGGGGTGTGTCTCGCTCTGCGTTTCACGGGGTGTGTCTCGCTCTGCGTTTCACGGGGCGTCTCGCTCTGCGTTTCACGGGGTGTCTCGCTCTGCGTTTCACGGGGTGTGTCTCGCTCTGCGTTTCACGGGGTGTTTCTCGCTCTGCGTTTTACTGTGTGTCTCGCTCTGCGTTTCACGGGGCGTCTCGCTCTGCGTTTCACGGGGCGTCTCGCTCTGCGTTTCACGGGGCGTCTCGCTCTGCGTTTTACTGTGTGTCTCGCTCTGCGTTTCACGGGGTGTGTCTCGCTCTGCGTTTCACGGGGTGTGTCTCGCTCTGCGTTTTACTGTGTGTCTCGCTCTGCGTTTTACTGTGTTTCTCGCTCTGCGTTTCACGGGGTGTGTCTCGCTCTGCGTTTCACGGGGCGTCTCGCTCTGCGTTTCACGGGGCGTCTCGCTCTGCGTTTCACGGGGCGTCTCGCTCTGCGTTTCACGGGGTGTGTCTCGCTCTGCGTTTCACGGGGTGTGTCTCGCTCTGCGTTTCACGAGGGCGTCTCGCTCTGCGTTTCACGGGGTGTGTCTCGCTCTGCGTTTCACGGGGTGTGTCTCGCTCTGCGTTTCACGGGGTGTGTCTCGCTCTGCGTTTCACGGGGCGTCTCGCTCTGCGTTTCACGGGGTGTGTCTCGCTCTGCGTTTCACGGGGTGTGTCTCGCTCTGCGTTTCACGGGGCGTCTCGCTCTGCGTTTCACGGGGCGTCTCGCTCTGCATTTCACGGGGCGTCTCTCAATTCAATTCAATAAGCTTTATTGACATGACAGGAATAAACAAGTTTTACCAAAGCAATGTATAACATTACAAAGCATTAAACATTACTAAACATTAATAAAACGTTTCCCTGTCAATTCTTTCACCCTCCCTTTCTCCCTCTCGTCTTCCTTCCTCTCTTTTCCTCTTCCCTTTCTCACTCTCTGTGTTTCACTGTGTCTCCTCTCTCTCTCTCGGTTTCACAGTCTCTCTCTCTCTCTGTGTTTCAGACCCCAGCGCGCCGGTCAGGTGGGCTGAGGAGTATCTGGAGCAGTCGGAGGAGAAGCTGTGGCTCGGAGACTTCGAGAGACAAGAGAGAGAGTGGTGAGAGAATGTCAGTCTGTGTCAGTGTGTGTGTCTGTGTCTGTGTGTCAGTGTCTGTGTGTGTCTCTCAGTGTGTGTGTGTGTTTTTGTCAGTGTGTGTCTGTCAGTGTGTTTGTGTCGGTGTGTGTGTGTGTGTGTGTCAGTTTGGGATAAGCTGGTATACAATGTTTGTGGTATGATAACCTTTAAAAAAAAATACTGTTGAGCCCTTAATATCACGGTATACAAGCACCATGCCAGTTATACAATGAAGGCTTACTAATAATTGAGAGAAAACTGCTGTAAATTACTTGAGTTACTGTCATTTACAAGAATAACACAAAAAAAATCACTCTTCCTTTCACCGAATGATTTAAACTTCAGCAGTTTTGTATTTCACTATGACCAAAAGCTGAAAAAAAGGCAGAGCAATTTGAATGATTTTTTTTTTTTGAGTTTATAAGAAATTGTGAAGTTGTACAATATGTGTTCTAGCACACATAGCTGCTGTCTTCTCAGCAAAGATTATAAAAAAAAACACTGCAGGGAGAGTGTGCAATACATGAACTGAGGCAGTGTGCGATACATGTGAACTGAGGGGAGTGTGTGATACATGAACTGAGGCAGTGTGTGATACATGTGAACTGAGGGGAGTGTGTGATACATGAACTGAGGCAGTGTGTGATACATGAACTGAGGCAGTGTGTGATACATGTGAACTGAGGCAGTGTGTGATACATGTGAACTGAGGGGAGTGTGTGATACATGTGAACTGAGGCAGTGTGTGATACATGAGAACTGAGGGGAGTGTGTGATACATGTGAACTGAGGCAGTGTGATACATGTGAACTGAGGGGAGTGTGTGATACATGTGAACTGAGGGGAGTGTGTGATACATGTGAACTGAGGCTGTGTGATGCATGTGAACTGAGGGGAGTGTGTGATGCATGTGAACTGAGGGGAGTGTGTGATGCATGTGAACTGAGGCTGTGTGATGCATGTGAACTGAGGGGAGTGTGTGATGCATGTGAACTGAGGCTGTGTGATGCATGTGAACTGAGGGGAGTGTGTGATGCATGTGAACTGAGGGGAGTGTGTGATACATGTGAACTGAGGGGAGTGTGTGATGCATGTGAACTGAGGGGAGTGTGTGATGCATGTGAACTGAGGGGAGTGTGTGATACATGTGAACTGAGGGGAGTGTGTGATACATGTGAACTGAGGGGAGTGTGTGATACATGTGAACTGAGGGGAGTGTGTGATACATGTGAACTGAGGGGAGTGTGTGATGCATGTGAACTGAGGGGAGTGTGTGATGCATGTGAACTGAGGGGAGTGTGTGATGCATGTGAACTGAGGGGAGTGTGTGATGCATGTGAACTGAGGAGTGTGTGATGCATGTGAACTGAGGGGAGTGTGTGATACATGTGAACTGAGGGGAGTGTGTGATACATGTGAACTGAGATGGTTAGTACATTTCCTAACAAAAACTACATCATGAAGACGAAGGGACATTCAAAGCAAATCCGGAATAAGGTTCTTCAAAAGCACCAATCGGGTAGGTTATAAGAACATTTCCAAGGCTTTGAATATCCCCCGGAGCACAGTAAAGTCCATTATTAAGAAATGGAGAGAATATGGCACAACTGTGAATCTGTCTAGAACAGGCCGTCCTCAAAAACTGAGTATCCGGGCGAGAAGGGCACTAGTCAGGGAGGCCACCGAGAGGCCTATGGCAACTCTAAAGGAGTTACAGTCTTCCACTGCTGAGCTAGGAGACACTGTGCATACGGCAAAAATAGCCGCGGTGCTTCACAAAACTGGCCTTTATGGGAGAGTGGCAAAAAGAAAGCCATTGTTGAAAAAAACTTGCATCAAATCTCAGCTAGAGTTTGCCAGAAGGAATGTGGGAGACTCCGAGACCAAGTGGAAGAAGATTCTATGGTGTGATGAGACCAAAATAGAGCTTTTTGGCCTCAACGCTAAGCGCTATGTTTGGCGCAAGCCTAACACCGCACATCATCCTGAGAACACCATCCCTACTGTGAAGCATGGTGGTGGCAGCATCATGCTATGGAGATGCTTCTCTGCATCAGGGCCTGGAAAGCTCGTGAAGATAGAGGGCAAAATGGATGCAGCAAAGTACAGAGAAATCCTGGAGGAAAACCTGCTGAAGTCTGCAAGAGACCTGGGACTTGGGAGAAGATTCATCTTTCAGCAGGACAATGACCCAAACATACAGCCAAAGCCACACAGGAGTGGCTTAAAAACAAAAAGGTCAATGTCCTGGAGTGGCCCAGTCAAAGCCCGGACCTCAATCCAATTGAGAATATGTACAAAGAGTTGAAAATTGCTGTTCACCAAAGGTCCCCATCCAACTTGACGGAGATTGAGCAATTTTGCAAAGAAGAATGGGCAAAAATTGCAGTGTCCAGATGTGCAAAGCTGGTAGAGACTTATCCAAATAGACTCATGGCTGTAATTGCTGCCAAAGGTGCCTCTACCAAATATTGACTCAAGAGGGTGAATACTTAAGCAATCAATTATTTTCTGTTTTGTATTTGTAATTAATTTAGAACAATTTGTAGATTTTATTTTTCACTTTGACATTATGGACTTTTTTGTGTTGATCAGTGGCAAAAACTCCTAATTAAATCAATTTTGATTCCATGTTGTAACACAATAAAATGTGGAAAAGTCCAAGGGGGGGTGAATACTTATGCAAGGCACTGTACATGTGAACTGAGGGAGTGTGTGATACATGTGAAATGAGGCAGTGTGTGATACATGTGAACTGAGGGAGTGTGTGATACATGTGAACTGAGGGAGTTTGTGATACATGAGAACTGAGGCAGTGTGTGATACATGAGAACTGAGGCGGGTGTGTGATACATGAGAACTGAGGCAGTGTGTGATACATGAGAACTGAGGCAGTGTGTGATACATGAGAACTGAGGCAGTGTGTGATACATGAGAACTGAGGCGAGTGTGATACATGAGAACTGAGGTGAGTGTGTGATACATGTGAACTGAGGCAGTGTGTGATACATGTGAACTGAGGCGAGTGTGTGATACATGAGAACTGAGGCGAGTGTGTGATACATGTGAACTGAGGGAGTGTGTTATACATGTGAACTGAGGGGAGTGTGTGATACATGTGAACTGAGGGGAGTGTGTGATACATGTGAACTGAGGGGAGTGTGTGATACATGTGAACTGAGGGCAGTGTGTGATACATGTGAACTGAGGGCAGTGTGTGATACATGTGAACTGAGGGGAGTGTGTGATACATGTGAACTGAGGGGAGTGTGTGATACATGTGAACTGAGGGGAGTGTGTGATACATGTGAACTGAGGCAGTGTGTGATGCATGAGAACTGAGGCAGTGTGTGATACATGAGAACTGAGGCAGTGTGTGATACATGTGAACTGAGGCAGTGTGTGATACATGTGAACTGAGGCGAGTGTGTGATACATGAGAACTGAGGCGAGTGTGTGATACATGAGAACTGAGGCAGTGTGTGATACATGAGAACTGAGGCAGTGTGTGATACATGTGAACTGAGGGGAGTGTGTGATGCATGTGAACTGAGGCAGTGTGTTATACATGTGAACTGAGGGAGTGTGTGATACATGTGAACTGAGGCAGTGTGTGATACATGAGAACTGAGGTGAGTGTGATACATGTGAACTGAGGGGAGTGTGTGATACATGTGAACTGAGGGGAGTGTGTGATACATGTGAACTGAGGGAGTGTGTGATACATGTGAACTGAGGTGAGTGTGTGATACATGTGAACTGAGGGGAGTGTGTGATGCATGTGAACTGAGGCAGTGTGTTATACATGTGAACTGAGGTGAGTGTGTGATACATGTGAACTGAGGGGAGTGTGTGATGCATGTGAACTGAGGCAGTGTGTGATACATGAGAACTGAGGCGAGTGTGTGATACATGAGAACTGAGGCAGTGTGTGATACATGAGAACTGAGGTGAGTGTGTGATACATGTGAACTGAGGCAGTGTGTGATGCATGTGAACTGAGGCAGTGTGTGATACATGTGAACTGAGGCAGTGTGTGATACATGTGAACTGAGGCTGTGTGTGATACATGTGAACTGAGGGGAGTGTGTGATACATGAGAACCGAGGGAGTGTGATACAACATTGACAATGGATAATTGCAAAGCATACGACATGGTTTATTTAGATTTCCAGAAAGCTTTTGACAAAGTCCTGCATAAAAGATTAATTCTCAAACTGAACGCAGTAGGGATTCAAGGAAATGCATGCACATGGATTAGGGAGTGGTTAACATGTAGAAAACAGAAAGTACAGATTAGAGGAGGAACCTCAGAATGGAGCAAAGTAACCAGTGGAGAACCACAGGGATCAGTATTAGGTCATCTGCTATTCCTAATCTACATTACTGATTTAGATTCTGGTATAGTAAGCAAACTTGTCAAATTTGCAGACGACACAAAAATAGGAGGAGTGGCAAACACTGTTGCAGCAGCAAAGGTCATTCAAAATGATCTAGACAGCATTCAGAACTGGGCAGACACATGGCAAATTAAATTTAATAGAGAAAAGTGTAAGGTACTGCACGCGGGCAATAAAAATGTGGATTATAAATATCATATGGGAGATACTGAAATTGAAGAAGGGAACTATGAAAAAGACCTAGGAGTTTATGTTGACTCAGAAATGTCTTCATCTAGACAATGTGGGGAAGCTATAAAAAAGGCCAACAAGATGCTCGGATATATTGTGAGAAGTGTTGAATTTAAATCAAGGGAAAGTAATGTTAAAACTTTACAATACACTAGTAAGACCTCACCTAGAATATTGTGTTCAGTTCTGGTCACCTTGTTACAAAAAGGATATTGCTGCTCTAGAAAGAGTGCAAAGAAGAGCAACTAGAATTATCCCGGGTTTAAAAGGCATGTCGTAAGCAGACAGGCTAAGAGAATTGAATCTATTCAGTCTTGAACAAAGAAGACTACGCTGTGATCTGATTCAAGCACTCAAAATCCTAAAAGGTATAGACAATGTCGACCCAGGGGACTTTTTTGACCTGAAAAAAGAAACAAGGACTAGGGGTCACAAATGGAGATTAGATAAAGGGGCATTCGGAACAGAAAATAGGAGGCACTTTTTTACATATTGAATTGTGATGGTCTGGAACCAACTCCCCAGTAATGTTGTTGAAGCTGACACTTCAAGAAGCTGCTTGATGAGATTCTGGGATCAATAATCTACTAACAACCAAACGAGCAAGATGGGCCGAATGACCTCCTCTCCTTTGTAAACTTTCTTATGTTCTTCTTATGTTCTTATGATATACATGAGAACTGAGGCAGTGTGTGATACATGAGAACTGAGGCATTTTGTTATACATGAGAACTGAGGCGGTGTGTGAGGCTGGGGGAGACAGCGGATTACTGAGGCCTGTTTTGTTCACAGGAACACTTATCTGTTGTAAAACGTAATTCTGATCATTTGCAGTGTAGAGTAACAGGGATGGTGTCAATATCACACGTGCTTAATCGTGGTAAACCACAAACCTGATATACCGACTAATGTCAGTGTGTGTCTGTGTGAGAGGGTGTGTGTGTGTGTCAGTGTGTGTTTGTGTGTGTCAGTGTTTAGAACATTTTCTTGTTTACAAACAAGAGGAGGCCATTCAGCCCATCTTGCTCGTTTGGTTGTTAGTAGCTTATTGATCTCAGAATCTCATCAAGCAGCTTCTTGAAGGATCCCAGGGTGTCAGCTTCAACAACATTACTGGGGAGTTGGTTCCAGACCCTCACAATTCTGTGTGTAAAAAAAGTGCCTCCTATTTTCCGTTGTGAATGCCCCTTTATCTAATCTCCATTTGTGACCCCTGGTCCTTGTTTCTTTTTTCAGGTCAAAAAAGTTCCCTGGGTCGACATTGTCTATACCTTTTAGGATTTTGAATGTTTGAATCAGATCACCGCGTAGTCTTCTATGTTCAAGACTGAATAGATTCAATTCTTTTAGCCTGTCTGTATACGACATGCCTTTTAAACCCGGGATAATTCTGTTTGCTCTTCTTTGCACTCTTTCTAGAGCAGCAATATCCTTTTTGTAACGAGGTGACCAGAACTGAACACAATATTCCAGATGAGGTCTTACTAATGCATTGTATAGTTTTAACATTACTTCCCGTGATTTAAATTCAACACTTTTCACAATATATCCGAGCATCTTGTTGGCCTTTTTTTTTTATAGCTTCCCCACATTATCTAGATGAAGACATTTCTGAGTCAACATAAACTCCTAGGTCTTTTTCATAGATTCCTTCTTCAATTTCAGTATCTCCCATACGGTATTTGTAATGCACATTTTTATTGCCTACTTGCAGTACCTTACACTTTTCTATATAAAATATCATTTGCCATGTGTCTGCCCAGTTCTGAATGCTGTCTAGATCATTTTGAAAGGCCTTTGCTGCTGCAACAGTGTTTGCCACTCCTCCTATTTTTGTATACTGATCCCTGTGGTACTCCACTGGTTACCTCGCACCATTTTGAGGTTTCTCCTCTAATCAGTACTTTATGTTTTCTACATGTTAACCACTCCCTAATCCATGTGCATGCATTTCCTTGAATCCCAACTGCGTTCAGTTTGAGAATTAATCTTTTATGCAGGACTTTGTCAAAAGCTTTCTGGAAATCTAAATAAACCATGTCGTTTTCAATTATCCACGTTGCATCCTCAAAAAAATCAAGCAGGTTAGTTAGACACGATCTCCCTTTCCTAAAACCATGCTGACATTTTAGATCTTATTATTGTTTCCATAAGTTTACATATAATAGAAGTCAGGCTTTTTGGTCTGTAGTTACCTGGTTCTGTTTTGTCTCCATTTTTGTGGATCGGTATTACGTTTGCAATTCTCCAGTCTGTCGGTGTGTCAGGAGACTGTTGCATGATCTTGGTTAGCGGATTGTAAATAACTTCTTTCATTTCTTTGAGTACTATTGGGAGGATCTCATCCGGCCCAGGGGATTTGTTTATTTTAAGAGCTCCTAGTCCCTTTAACACTTCTGCCTCTGTTATGCTAAAGTTATTTAAATCAGGATAGGAACAGGTCGACATGTGGGGCATGTTGTCCGTGTCCTCCTTTGTAAAAACCTGTGAAAAGTAATCATTTAATATATTTGCTATTTTTTTTCTTTGTCTATGATTTTGCCATGTGTCTCTTAGACATTTAACCTCCTCTTTGAATGTTCTCTTGCTGTTATAATATTGGAAAAACATTTTACAATTGGTTTTAGCCCCCTTAGCAATGTTCATTTCTATCTCTCTCTTGGCCTTTCTAACTTCTGTTTGACTTTCTGTGTAAACGTTCTGTAAAGTGACGTTTTTCTCTAGATATATATTTTTTAATTGATCTATTAAAGCATTTGGGCCATTTTGTTTTAGATTTGGATTTGTCTACTTTTGGGATGTAATTGTTTTGCGCCTCTAGTACTACATTTTTAAAAAACAGCCATCCTTTTTCTGTGGATGTTTTCTCTATTTTACTCCAATCTACTTCTGTTAGTCTCTGTTTCATACCTTCATAGTTTGCTTTTCCAAAATTGTAAACCTTAGCTTTAATCTTTACTTTTGGGGTTTTAAAAACCACTTCAAATGAGAAGTGTATCAGTGTGTGGTGTATCAGTGTGTGTGTATCAGTGTGTGTGTATCAGTGTGGTGTATCAGTGTGTGGTGTGTCAGTGCGGTGTATCAGTGTGTGTGTGAGTGTGTGTATCAGTGCGGTGTATCAGTGTGTGTGTCTGTGCGGTGTATCAGTGTGTCTGTGTGTGTGTGTGTATCAGTGGGTCAGTGTGTATCAGTGCGGTGTATCAGTGTGTCAGTGTGTGTGTGTGTATCAGTGGGTCAGTGTGTATCAGTGCGGTGTATCAGTGTGTCAGTGTGTGTGTGTGTATCAGTGGGTCAGTGTGTATCAGTGCGGTGTATCAGTGTGGTGTATCAGTGTGTCAGTGTGTGTGTGTGTGTATCAGTTGGTCAGTGTGTATCAGTGCGGTGTATCAGTGTGTGTGTGTGTGTATCAGTGGGTCAGTGTGTATCAGTGCGGTGTGTCAGTGTGTGTGTGTGTGTCAGTGTGTATCAGTGCGGTGTATCAGTGTGTCAGTGTGTGTGTGTGTGTCAGTGGGTCAGTGTGTATCAGTGCGGTGTATCAGTGTGTCAGTGTGTGTGTGTGTATCAGTGGGTCAGTGTGTATCAGTGCGGTGTATCAGTGTGTCAGCGTGTGTCAGTGTATGTGTGTATCAATGTGGTGTGTCAGTGTGTGTCTGTGTATCAGTGTGGTGTGTCAGTGTGTGTCAGTGTGTATCAGTGTGGTGTGTGTGTGTGTATCAGTGTGGTGTATCAATGTGGTGTATCGGTGTGTGTGTGTATCAGTGCAGTGTGTCAGTGTGTGTGTGTGTGTGTATCAGTGTGGTTTATCTGTGTGAGTGTGTATCAGTGCAGTGTATCAGTGTGTGTGTGTGTGTGTATCGGTGTGGTTTATCTGTGTGAGTGTGTATCAGTGCGGTGTATCAGTGTGTGTATCAGTGCGGTGTGTCAGTGCGGTGTATCAGTGTGTGTGTGTGTATCAGTGTGGCTTATCTGTGTGTGTGTGTATCAGTGTGGTGTATCTGTGTGTGTGTCAGTGTGGTGTGTCAGTGTGTGTGCCAGGTCAGTGTGTGTGTGTATCACTGTGGTCTATCAGTGTGGTGTATGTGTATCAGTGTGGTGTATCAGTGTGTGTGTTTATCAGTCTGGTGTATCAGTGTGTGTGTATCAGTGTGTGTCTGTGTGGTGTATCAGTGTGGTGTGTCAGTGTGGTGTGTCGTGTATCAGTGTGGTGTATCAGTGTTTGTGTGTGTGTGTATCAGTGTGTGTTTGTGTGTGTGTATCAGTGTGCTGTATCAGTGTGTGTCTGTGTGTGTGTATCAGTGCGGTGTATCAGTGTGTGTGTATCAGTGCGGTGTATCAGTGTGTGTGTGTGTATCAGTGTGTGTGTGTGTGTGTGTGTGTATCAGTGTGTGTGTGTGTGTGTGTATCAGTGTGGTGTATCAGTGTGTGTGTGTGTATCAGTGTGGTGTATCAGTGTGTGTGTGTGTGTGTGTATCAGTGTGTGTGTATCAGTGTGTGTGTGTGTGTATCAGTGTGTGTGTGTATCAGTGTGGTTTATCTGTGTGTGTGTGTGTGTATCAGTGTGATATCAGTGCGGTGTATCAGTGTGTGTGTGTATCAGTGTGGTTTATCAG
Source organism: Acipenser ruthenus (assembly GCF_902713425.1). NCBI lineage: Eukaryota > Metazoa > Chordata > Actinopteri > Acipenseriformes > Acipenseridae > Acipenser > Acipenser ruthenus. Next base: position 13,017,909 of record NC_081208.1, on the reverse strand, counting down.
TATGTGTGTGTGTATCAGTGTGGTTTATCAGTATGTGTGTGTGTGTATCAGTGTGGTTTATCAGTGTGTGTGTGTATCAGTGTGCTTTATCAGTGTGTGTGTGTGTGTCTATCAGTGTGTGTGTGTGTGTGTATCAGTGTGCTTTATCAGTGTGTGTGTGTATCAGTGTGTGTGTGTCAGTGCGGTGTATCAGTGTGTGTGTGTGTATAAGTGCGGTGTATCAGTGTGTGTGTGTGTGTGTGTATCAGTGTGGTGTATCAGTGCGAGTGTGTGTATCAGTGTGGTTTATCAGTGTGTGTGTGTATCAGTGTGGTTTATCAGTGTGTGTGTGTGTGTGTGTGTATCAGTGTGCTTTATCAGTGTGTGTGTGTGTGTGTGTATCAGTGTGGTGTATCAGTGTGCTTTATCAGTGTGTGTGTGTGTGTGTGTGTGTGTGTGTGTGTGTGTGTATCAGTGTGGTGTGTCAGTGTGTCTTCTATACACTTGTTGGGTTTCTTTTCATTTTCTCTCTCTTTCCTTACACTCAGGACGGAGGAGTACCGACCCCCAGATGACCTCAGAGACACAGCTAATCAGCTGCTGGCAAAGGTGGACGACCCCAAACTGCAGAACACAGAGGTGAGAGGTCAAATGTCACGGAGAGGGAACTGCTAAATATTAAAAAGCATAGATTCACACAAAACCAGTTCTGCTTTCACACTCAGAATCAGCTTCCTCTGTCTCCATTGTGATGTCACGGTTCTGTGAACAGGGAGGCATGCTGGGAGCTGTAGTTGTCCTTGTTTCTCTGTAGTCCTGTGTAAACCCTGTGCCAAGGGAAACTCTAAGGTGGAATTAAGGGGAGATTTTGCTTGAGGTAGAGCATGCAGCTGGTCCTGCTGCATAATACAGGGTGGATAATAAGACTCCTGTTGCACAGCAGTTTCACCAATTCCAGGTTTTATTACGAGCTTGAATAGCCCCAGTGTATAGGTAAGAAGCTCAGGTGTGCCTTGTTGAGCTCTTAATAAAAGCAGGAGTGGATTGAAGCTGCTCTGCAGTGGGACTCTCATTCCTGTAAGAAGCTCAGGCAGGTCTTGTTAAACTCTTAATAAAAGCAGGAGTGGATGGAGCTGCTCTGCAGTGGGAGTCTCATTCCCAGTCCTTACCCTGCTGCGATGGCCCTAGTATGTAACCCAGTGCTTCCTGGTTTTGTCTTGGTAGTTCCTGAAGTTCATTAGGGAGATCGGAGAGGGTCTTGTGACTGTAGACCACAATGAAGTCAGGCAGTCCGAACATGCAGATCACTGGGCAGCTAAATTCGACAAGGTAGGACCCCTCCGCTAGAGAGTCCCGGGGCGCACTCATGGCACAGCAGGACTGGTGCAGGCACAGGGTTCGAGAGGGACAGCGCTTTTAAAGATTCCTTAATTACAGATTGCAGGTCATGAAAGTGAGAAGATTTAGTCTGTTTTTAACCTGAGAGAGTGATTTTAAACAGTCCTTAAAGCAGTCCTGATTGTTCTGTGAATTAGCACCCCGGACAGTAGAGAGAGAAGCAGCTTTACTAGGCAGAGTTCACACCACTCAATAGCATCTGCAATTCCCCTCGGCTGGCTAGGTAATGGTTAGGCCGTGCTCACAGGAAATTGTTCAAACACTATATTGAGTGTTTCTAAGTGTTGGGGGGCTGATCATATTGAGAGTGCAAGAGACAGCACACTGACAATACAGAGAGAGCAAGAGACAGCACACTGACAATACAGAGAGAGCAAGAGACAGCACACTGACAATACAGAGAGAGCAAGAGACAGCACACTGACAATACAGAGAGAGCAAGAGACAGCACACTGACAATACAGAGAGCAAGAGACAGCACACTGACAATACAGAGAGAGCAAGATACAGCACACTGACAATACAGAGAGAGCAAGAGACAGCACACTGACAATACAGAGAGAGCAAGAGACAGCACACTGACAATACAGAGAGAGCAAGAGACAGCACACTGACAATACAGAGAGAGCAAGAGACAGCACACTGACAATACAGAGAGAGCAAGAGACAGCACACTGACAATACAGAGAGAGCAAGAGACAGCATGAGGAGCCACTGAACAATTCAAAACACATTACAAGTCATTACATCTAAATCAAAACAGACATAGAAGCTGATACTGTAAAGCCATAAATAAAACATCAAAATATGTGGCGAATCACACCCAAAAACCTGTTTTGCTCCAGAAATGTTGGCGACCTGTTGCAATATACAAAGTATGTATTGTTAGTGGAATTTGATAATCGTGCCAGAAAATGAAAAATTTTTCATACGTGAAGAACGCATAATAAAAGGCTCGCAATGGGGACGGGAGTTATGCTCTGCTGTAGGACCGTCGCTACCTCCCTGCTTTCAGAGTCAGAAAATAGAGGAGCCCTGTGAATCACCTCTCTCCTGTTTAATATCCTATAGTGTGTGTCTCTCTCCTGTTTAATATCCTATAGTGTCTGTCTCTCTCCTGTTTAATATCCTATAGTGTCTGTCTCTCTCCTGTTTAATATCCTATAGTGTGTCTGTCTCTCTCCTGTTTAATATCCTATAGTGTGTGTCTCTCTCCGGTTTAATATCCTATAGTGTGTGTCTCTCTCCTGTTTAATATCCTATAGTGTGTGTCTCTCTCCTGTTTAATACCCTATAGTGTGTGTCTCTCTCCGGTTTAATATCCTATAGTGTCTGTCTCTCTCCTGTTTTAATATGCTAGTGTGTGTCTCTCTCCGGTTTAATATCCTATAGTGTGTGTCTCTCTCCGGTTTAATACCCTATAGTGTGTGTCTCTCTCCTGTTTAATATCCTATAGTGTGTGTCTCTCTCCTGTTTAATATCCTATAGTGTCTGTCTCTCTCCTGTTTAATATCCTATAGTGTCTGTCTCTCTCCTGTTTAATATCCTATAGTGTGTGTCTCTCTCCGGTTTAATACCCTATAGTGTGTGTCTCTCTCCGGTTTAATATCCTATAGTGTCTGTCTCTCTCCTGTTTTAATATGCTAGTGTGTGTCTCTCTCCTGTTTTAATATCCTATAGTGTGTGTCTCTCTCCTGTTTAATATCCTATAGTGTGTGTCTCTCTCCTGTTTAATATCCTATAGTGTGTGTCTCTCTCCTGTTTAATATCCTATAGTGTGTGTCTCTCGCCTGTTTAATACCCTATAGTGTGTGTCTCTCTCCGGTTTAATATCCTATAGTGTCTGTCTCTCTCCTGTTTTAATATGCTAGTGTGTGTCTCTCTCCTGTTTAATATCCTATAGTGTGTGTCTCTCTCCTGTTTAATATCATATAGTGTGTGTCTCTCTCCTGTTTAATATCCTATAGTGTGTGTCTCTCTCCTGTTTAATATCCTATAGTGTGTGTCTCTCGCCTGTTTAATACCCTATAGTGTGTGTCTCGCCTGTTTTAATATCCTATAGTGTGTGTCTCTCCTGTTTTAATATGCTAGTGTGTGTCTCTCTCCTGTTTAATATCCTATAATGTGTGTCTCTCCTGTTTTAATATGCTAGTGTGTGTCTCTCTCCTGTTTTAATATCCTATAGTGTGTGTCTCTCTCCTGTTTAATATCCTATAGTGTGTGTCTCTCTCCTGTTTAATATCCTATAGTGTGTGTCTCTCTCCTGTTTAATATCCTATAGTGTGTGTCTCTCGCCTGTTTAATACCCTATAGTGTGTGTCTCTCTCCGGTTTAATATCCTATAGTGTCTGTCTCTCTCCTGTTTTAATATGCTAGTGTGTGTCTCTCTCCTGTTTAATATCCTATAGTGTGTGTCTCTCTCCTGTTTAATATCATATAGTGTGTGTCTCTCTCCTGTTTAATATCCTATAGTGTGTGTCTCTCTCCTGTTTAATATCCTATAGTGTGTGTCTCTCGCCTGTTTAATACCCTATAGTGTGTGTCTCGCCTGTTTTAATATCCTATAGTGTGTGTCTCTCCTGTTTTAATATGCTAGTGTGTGTCTCTCTCCTGTTTAATATCCTATAATGTGTGTCTCTCCTGTTTTAATATGCTAGTGTGTGTCTGTCTCCTGTTTAATACCCTATAGTGTGTGTCTCTCCTGTTTAGTGTGTGTGTGTGTGTGTGTGTGTCTCTCTCCTGTTTAATATCCTATAGTGTGTGTCTCTCTCCTGTTTAATATCCTATAGTGTGTGTGTCTCTCTCCTGTTTAATATCCTATAGTGTGTGTGTTTTGAATATCTTGCCTGTGTGTGTGTGTTGGTCAGTGTTTTTAGAGTAAAGATGTGGTCAGTAGTGTAGTGTTTTGGAAGGAATCCAGTCTGGCTTGTTAGGAATTGGGATATTCTGATTTCTGATGCTGCACAACAGTTTGCTGAGGTTACTCCTGTGGCAGGTTGGCTTCGTGGTTTGACTTCACAGACCCGGAAGTAGATAGACACAGACAGCACTTGGGTACGAATGCTCTGACACGCAGATTTTAATAATAAATAAACAAAAGGTTTTAACAAAACAAAACACTCCAAATAAACGGCACGATGGCCAAAACAGACAAAGACCAAATCAAACACAGACGCAACAAGTATCCTGCTGAACTCTTTCAGCACGAATAGCAATTGTTTTCTTTAGTTTTGATTCTCAGCTCCGACTCTCTCCCGTTCTTTCTCCCTGAACACACTCCACCTCGCTCAGTGACAGCTGCAGGTCTCCAAATTAGCAATAAATGAATCAATCTGGAGACGGTCACATTCTGCACCAGCCAATCCCGCATCACCTTTCAGGAACTTGGACCCCGTGCACCCCTCCCGTGCACTCTGTATGCTTGGGCTTCGCCTTCGTGACTGCTGGAGCTTGCACCAACTTCTTCCTGGGACAGCCGCTCCTCCCCTTCTTTTGGGCCGGTGGCTGGGCTTCAGGTTTTTCACAGAGGGACCAGTCCTCTGCCGACTCCACCTCACCCTGATCGCGAGCTTCCCAGAAGAGGGAGGGGCTTTTCATATGGGCACCCATCCCTGACATGCCCATACTCTGCACACCTCACGCCACAGAGCCCCCTCTCTCTTCAGCCGCCACCACCTCTCCAGGCAACCCCGTCACACTCCCCCACAGACTCCTCTGTAGCCGAGTGCATGGAGAGTGTTACACAGAGGGGTGTTCAGGGCTTGTTGGTATTGCTCTGCTGTACTGTGGAGGTTTGCAGAGGGCTTGTTGGTATTGTTCTGCTATACTGTGGAGGTTTGCAGGGGGCTTGTTGGTATTGTTCTGCTATACTGTGGAGGTTTGCAGGGGGCTTGTTGGTATTGTTCTGCTATACTGAGGAGGTTTGCAGAGGGCTTGTTGTGGTTGTTGTGATTTATGGGGTTTCTTTAGGTAGAGGACAGTTTGACAGTGGTCTGATAGGTAGGACTGAGGTTTTACTGTCAGTGCATTTATATCATTGATGTCCAGGTCTGTTACGTTAAAGCAATGATATTGCTGCCCAGGGGGAGCTAACTGAATCTGCCCAGACTTCCTATCTCTCTCTCACTCTCTGTTCCAGTCGTCGGTGGAGTCCTGGGTTGATGAGTTCACCAAGGCCCCAGCCCTCGTCTCAGATACAGACTTTGAGAAGGCCCGTGCTGCAGTGGAGGTGAGCGAGGACTACAGAACCCAGAATGCACCGGGACTGGCACACTCACTCTGAAGGGCAGTGTGCTGAAGGGGAGTCTGGGATGTGTAGTTTCTTGTAGTTTTTCTCTCTTTCTAATTGTAGTTTAAAGAGGGGGGTGTGGGGGTGTAGTTTCTCAGGGATTGTAATTGCAGCTTAACCCTGTCCTCTGTTTCCAGTCGGACGTGGATTTCTGGGATAAGCTGCAGGTGGAGTGGGAGGAGATGGCAAAGAGAGACGCAGAGTCACATCCCTGGCTCTCTGAGTTCGATGAGATTGTGACATCGTCGTACGACAAGGTACACAGTCACAGATGAAACACACACACACACACACACACTCTGAGAAGCAGGATGTCGTGTTTAATCTCGCAGGGGGGCACTGTGTTTGTGTGTTTCTCAGGGGTACCAGTTCGAGAGTGAGAACCCGCTGCTTGAGCACCCCGAGCCCTTCGAGGAGGGCCTGCGCCGGCTCCACAGGGGGGACATCCCCAACGCAGTGCTGCTGTTCGAGAGCGCCGTCCAGAGGGACCCCCAGCACATGGAGGTGAGGGGGGACCCCAAAACACAGAGAAAGGGAAGGGGGGACGCAAAACAGAGAGGGGGAGGGGGGACCCAAAACAGAGAGAGAGGGGAGGGGACCCCAAAACAGAGAGAGAGGGGAGGGGGGACCCCAAAACACAGAGAGGGGGAGGTGGGACCCCAAAACACAGAGAGGGGGAGGGGGGACCACAAAACACAGAGAAAGGGAAGGGGGGACCCAAAACAGAGAGAGAGAGTGGAGGGGGGACCCAAAACAGAGAGAGAGGGGAGGGGGGACCCAAAACAGAGAGAGAGGGGAGGGGGGACCCAAAACAGAGAGAGAGGGGAGGGGGGACCCAAAACAGAGAGAGAGGGGAGGGGGGACCCAAAACACAGAGAGAGGGGAGGGGGGACTCAAAACAGAGAGAGGGGAGACCCAAAACACAGAAAGAGGGGAGCCGGGACCCAAAACGTAGAGAGAGAGCACGATGCAGGAGAGGGACCCCAAAACACAGAGAGGGAGAGGGACCCCAAAACACAACAAAACAAGGTGAGGGGGACCCCAAACCACAGCGAGAGAGAGGGGGGAGAAGGACCCCAAAACACAGCAAGACAAGGCGAGAGGGACCCCAAAACACAGTGAGACAAGCCAAGGGGGGACCCCAAAACACAGCAAGAGGGATGAGGAGGAGCTGAAGACACTTGTTAAGGACATTCTTCAGCACAAGTTACTCAGAGTATCAGAATCAGTGTCTGCCTGTCTGTCTGTGTCTCACTAAGCTGGTGTTCTGCACTAACATTGATGTGAACTTGTTATAGATATAACAACCTACCCTCCCCCTCTCCTCCACTCCCCCTCCCCCTCTAGGCGTGGCAATATCTCGGAACCTCTCAGGCTGAGAATGAGCAGGAGTTGGCTGCTATCAGTGCCCTCCGCAGGTGAGAATCAGGAAACGCACCCTGACAAGATCACACCAAACGCATCCCATAATAATCCTCACACAAGCAGGCATCTTGAGATTTCATTTAATTTTTTACTTTTATTTAGATGTAATGTCTTGTACACTAATGTGCTTCAGAGTGTTCAGTGGCTCCTCTAGTCATGTTGAGAGTGTTTTCAGACCCGACACAGCACAGAGTGTTGAGAGTGAAGCACACTCTCAACTTGATTAGAGGCAGCCAGTAAACACATTTGAAATAAAATGTAATCTTCCATTATAAATATGCATTTCTGAAACCACATACACCCCCAGGTGCCTGCAGCTCCAGCCTGATAACCTGGTGTGCCTCATGGCTCTGGCTGTGAGCTTCACAAACGAGTCTCTGCACAAGCAGGCCTGCGAGACTCTGCGGGACTGGCTGAGACACAACCCTCGCTACAGCGGCCTGGTGAAGGAACGCGAGAGCGGGAGCGCGGGCGAGGCGCACAGGAGAGCATTCGGGTCCCTGCTGCCAGAGTGAGTGCCAACCAATCAATCAATCAATCAATCAATCAATCAATCAATCAATCAGTCCATCAATCCAGTGATAGATCCTTTTATTAGGGTTATTGAGGGGAAACAGAAGAAACGCTGGTCTGCTTCTAGTAGTCTATGTAACATGCAGATCCTTGCTGTTCATTCTCTCTGTGTCTCAGCTCTCTCTTCTCGGAGGTCCAGTCTCTCTTCCTCTCCGCGGTCAGTTTGGACCCATCTCATATTGATCCGGATGTGCAGTGTGGGTTGGGGGTTCTGTTCAATCTGAGCAGCGAGTTTGACAAGGCCATCGACTGCTTCAACACTGCGCTGAGTGCCAGACCAGAGGTGAGAGAGTGAGAGTGTCTCTGCTTCAACACTGTGCTAAGCGCCAGGCCAGAGGTGAGAGAGTGTCTCTGCTTCAACACTGTGCTGAGCGCCAGGCCAGAGGTGAGAGTGAGAGAGGCTCTGCTTCAACACTGCGCTGAGCACCAGGCCAGAGGTGAGAGAGTGAGAGTCTCTGCTTCAGCGCTGAGCGCCAGGCCAGAGGTGAGAGAGTGAGAGTCTCTGCTTCAACACTGCGCTGAGCGCCAGGCCAGAGGTGAGAGAGTGAGAGTCTCTGCTTCAACACTGCGCTGAGCGCCAGACCAGAGGTGAGAGAGTGAGAGTCTCTGCTTCAACACTGCGCTGAGCGTGAGGCCAGAGGTGAGAGAGTGAGAGTGTCTCTGCTTCAACACTGCGCTGAGCGTCAGGCCAGAGGTGAGAGAGTGAGAGTCTCTGCTTCAACACTGTGCTAAGCGCCAGGCCAGAGGTGAGAGAGTGTCTCTGCTTCAACACTGTGCTGAGCGCCAGGCCAGAGGTGAGAGTGAGAGAGGCTCTCATCCCTCTCTCTTCTCCTCTCTTCCCATCTCTCCTCTCCTTTCATCCCCTCTCTCCTCTCCTCTCAGGACTATCTCCTCTGGAATAAGCTGGGTGCCACTCTTGCTAACGGCAGTCGCTCGGAGGAGGCGGTGGAAGCTTACAGGCGAGCGCTAGAACTGCAGCCGGGCTTCATCCGCTCCCGATACAACCTGGGCATCAGCTGTGTGAACTTGGGGGCGCACAGGTAACCAATAACAATACAGCACAATCCAACCAGGGCGCACAGGTAACCAATAACAATACAGCACAATCCAACCAGGGCGCACAGGTAACCAATAACAATACAGCACAATCCAACCAGGGCGCGCAGGTAACCAATAACAATACAGCACAATCCAACCAGGGCGCACAGGTAACCAATAACAATAACAATACAGCACAATCCAACCAGGGCGCACAGGTAACCAATAACAATAACAATACAGCACAATCCAACCAGGGCGCACAGGTAACCAATAACAATAACAATACAGCACAATCCAACCAGGGCGCACAGGTAACCAATAACAATACAGCACAATCCAACCAGGGCGCACAGGTAACCAATAACAATACAGCACAATCCAACCAGGGCACGCAGGTAACCAATAACAATACAGCACAATCCAACCAGGGCGCACAGGTAACCAATAACAATACAGCACAATCCAACCAGGGCGCACAGGTAACCAATAACAATACAGCACAATCCAACCAGGGCGCGCAGGTAACCAATAACAATAACAATACAGCACAATCCAACCAGGGCGCACAGGTAACCAATAACAGTACAGCACAATCCAACCAGGGCGCACAGGTAACCAATAACAATACAGCACAATCCAACCAGGGCACGCAGGTAACCAATAACAATACAGCACAATCCAACCAGGGCGCGCAGGTAACCAATAACAATACAGCACAATCCAACCAGGGCGCGCAGGTAACCAATAACAATAACAATACAGCACAATCCAACCAGGGCGCACAGGTAACCCATAACAATACAGCACAATCCAACCAGGGCGCACAGGTAACCAATAACAATAACAATACAGCACAATCCAACCAGGGCGCACAGGTAACCAATAACAATACAGCACAATCCAACCAGGGCGCACAGGTAACCAATAACAATAACAATAAAGCACAATCCAACCAGGGCGCACAGGTAACCAATAACAATAACAATACAGCACAATCCAACCAGGGCGCACAGGTAACCAATAACAATAACAATACAGCACAATCCAACCAGGGCGTGCAGGTAACCAATAACAATACAGCACAATCCAACCAGGGCGCACAGGTAACCAATAACAATACAGCACAATCCAACCAGGGCACGCAGGTAACCAATAACAATACAGCACAATCCAACCAGGGCGCACAGGTAACCAATAACAATAACAATACAGCACAATCCAACCAGGGCGCGCAGGTAACCAATAACAATACAGCACAATCCAACCAGGGCACGCAGGTAACCAATAACAATACAGCACAATCCAACCAGGGCACGCAGGTAACCAATAACAATACAGCACAATCCAACCAGGGCGCACAGGTAACCAATAACAATACAGCACAATCCAACCAGGGCGCACAGGTAACCAATAACAATACAGCACAATCCAACCAGGGCGCGCAGGTAACCAATAACAATAACAATACAGCACAATCCAACCAGGGCGCGCAGGTAACCAATAACAATAACAATACAGCACAATCCAACCAGGGCGCGCAGGTAACCAATAACAATACAGCACAATCCAACCAGGGCGCACAGGTAACCAATAACAATACAGCACAATCCAACCAGGGCGCACAGGTAACCAATAACAGTACAGCACAATCCAACCAGGGCGCACAGACTTGTAGTTGCTGTGAGAACTACAGGGATTTGTAGTTCTCACAGCAGCTCTCTCTCCTCTCTCTCTCCCTCTCCTTCTCTCAGGGAAGCGGTCGAGCACTTCCTGGAAGCACTGCGCCTCCAGCGTTCTGCCAGTGGGGAGGGGCTTGCCAGGGAGGGGGGCGAGACCTCTACACTGGGGGGAGGGGCCACCTCAGACAACATCTGGAGCACGCTCAGAATGGCCCTGTCCATGATGGGGGAGAGCAGCCTGTACAGCGCCGCGGATCAGCGAGACCTGGACACTCTGCTGAGAGTGTTCGGCCTGGAGAGGGAGGGGCAGTGAGGGGGCGGGGGGGGAGTCAGGAAGCGGGGACTGGCCTGCGAGTGTGAAGCCCACGGGCACACCCACTGTTTAGGGGAGCAGAGAGACTGGGACTGATGTAACTACTCCACACCTCGGCCATGGACAATTATGCCACTATTATACATGTAATAATGCAACTGTACCCAGTGTTGGACATCTTGGCTCCAGCTTCACTATATTTTATACAGACTGATTTCATACTGGAGCCTAACTGCTTCCCTCCCTCCCAGCCCCTCCACAGCTCTAACCACTAGAGCCACACTGCTTCCCTCCCTCCCAGTCCCTCCTCAGCTCTAACCACTAGAGCCACACTGCTTCCCTCCCTCCCAGTCCCTCCTCAGCTCTAACCACTAGAGCCACACTGCCTCCCTCCCTCCCAGTCCCTCCTCAGCTCTAACCACTAGAGCCACACTGCCTCCCTCCCTCCCAGTCCCTCCTCAGCTCTAACCACTAGAGCCACACTGCTTCCCTCCCTCCCTCCCAGTCCCTCCTCAGCTCTAACCACTAGAGCCACACTGCCTCCTTCCCTCCCAGTCCCTCCTCAGCTCTAACCACTAGAGCCACACTGCTTCCCTCCCTCCCAGTCCCTCCTCAGCTCTAACCACTAGAGCCACACTGCTTTCCTCCCTCCCAGTCCCTCCTCAGCTCTAACCACTAGAGCCACACTGCCTCCCTCCCTCCCAGTCCCTCCTCAGCTCTAACCACTAGAGCCACACTGCCTCCCTCCCTCCCAGTCCCTCCTCAGCTCTAACCACTAGAGCCACACTGCTTCCCTCCCTCCCAGTCCCTCCTCAGCTCTAACCACTAGCCACACTGCTTCCCTCCCTCCCTCCCAGTCCCTCCTCAGCTCTAACCACTAGAGCCACACTGCCTCCCTCCCTCCCAGTCCCTCCTCAGCTCTAACCACTAGAGCCACACTGCCTCCCTCCCTCCCAGTCCCTCCTCAGCTCTAACCACCAGAACCACGCAGCTTCTCTCCCTGCCAGTTCTAACCATGAGCCAGACTCCCTCCCTTCTCAGCTCTAAACAGTTATATAACGCATTGTAATTATTAAATATTCATCATTTGTAATATAAAAATGTTATTGATGAAATGTAAAAATAATGGTACTTAAGCAGTAATTGTTAATTTGTAAATGTAACAAAATGAAACACATGTAAAAAGATGCCTGCTGTGTGCGTTTCTGTTCATCACGGTGAACGAGTGAAAGGACTTGCCGACGGTCTGGTTTGTTTACATTCTCCCAGAGGAAAGGTGATCTTTCTTTCAAGGGGACACTGGAAGAATGTTGTGAAGCAACAACAACTTAATAGAGGTATTTCATATTGTCAAGGGGTTTGTGACAGACTGGTTGCCGTGCACAGGTGTGGTGATGTCATGGACCAGGAACATAAAACCAAAACAACGAATGGCGGGGCAAAACGGAAGCACAGCGGCAGTCAGCGCTTTATTAAATAATAACAAAACAAAAGAGTTCAAGAAACACAAAACACTAAACAAAAGGGCACGTTGGCCAAACAAATAAGTATCGTGCTGGTGTATAAACCAGCACGCTTAGCAAGTGTTATATTTTCAGTTCTTTACCTCCTGTCTCTACTCTCGTTCTCCACTCTCAAACACCCTCACCCTGAGCGCAGACAGCTGCAGGCTTTTATATTCTGGCCGAGGGGTTAACTAGCTGCACGAATTTAGTAAGGATGCGTGACTGACAGCTAGTTAAATAATGAGTAGCTGATCAGTCACGCATCCTCACGAGGTTTTTTAATCAAAAGAAAAAATAACAAATAATACTGGCTTTTGCCGTCATACAAATATATAAATCATAATATAAATAAATAATAAACAAAGGGGCGGGACACTTTTTAAGCAATATAAAACATTCTAGATTGAGAAAAGGCCATTCGGCTCACCCATGCTCACTCACTTCATGCCAGTGTGGTCCGTTAGGAGAAGAAAAAGAAAAAAGAAACAGATAGTGCACGGTACTGCACCGTGCACCATACCGTGCCTCTGTGCACCGTACCGCACCGTGCACCATACCGTGCTTCTGTGCACCGTACCGCACCATATCGTACCTCTGTGCACAGTACCGCACCGTGCACCATACCATGCCTCTGTGCACCGTACCGCACTGTGTACCGTGCCTCTGTGCGCGGTACCGCACCGTGTACCATACCGTGCCTCTGTGCGCGGTACCGCACCGTGCACCATACCGTGCCTCTGTGCACCGTACCGCACCGTGCACCATACCGTGCCTCTGTGCACCGTACCGCACCGTGCACCATACCGTGCCTCTGTGCACCGTACCGCACCGTGCACCATACCGTGCCTCTGTGCACCGTACCGTACCGTGCCTCTGTGCACCGTACCGCACCGTGCACCATACCGTGCCTCTGTGCACCGTACTGCACCATGCACCATACTGTGCCTCTGCACCGTACCACATCGTGCACCATACCGTGCCTTTGTGCACTGTACCGCACCGTGCACCATACCGTGCCTCTGTACCGTACCGCACCGTGCACCATACCGTGCCTCTGCACCGTACCATACCGTGCCTCTGTGCACCATACCGTGCCTCTGTGCACCATACATTGCCTCTGTGCACCGTACCACACCGTCCAGTCAACTTGGCGCCTTGGCGTTCTAGGACCAACAAATGGCGCCTTGGCGTCCTAGGGCTCAGCAGCCTCAGACTCAGCGGCCGGCAATATCGCCGACCACTTTACGCACAAAAGGCAACAGCAAAACCACCAGTGGCTCAGCAGCATCCCTGGGAGTTTGCTGCCGCAGGTCCAGGGCCCTTATTCCAGGAGCCAACTGGATTACTGGTGATAAAGCACCATGGATATCTGGGTGCTCACCACAGTACAGAACTTGCTGTTCAATCTTCGCCCAGTAATCCTTAGTAGCACATTTCCGTTTAATCTTTGGCAAGCATGTCCCTAATGATTGTTTCTCAAGCAGCGTCAAAGGGTGTATTACTTTCTCTTCCTCGAAGTCATGATTTCGCCTAACCCGGAACGGCGCCAGGCGAGTACGTGGCATGTCCCTGCCTCCCTGTTATCGTTTCACTTTGGACCGCGTCTCTGGACCGGAGCCCTTAATGGGTAATCCCCGTCCTGACTCACCCCCTGCATCACCCTCCTATTCACTCCCATCCATTACCTCTGCACCTCCCACCGCTAGCCCCTCACGCTCCTCATCATCATAAAAATCCCAATCATCCTCTCGATATACAGCGGCTTCCCGCTCCAGTCCATCCCAATCTATATCACCACCATTACTTTGCAATACTCCACCCTTACCCAATCCTGCGACTGCACATACTCTCATTTTTACCTTGCTTGCCTTTGTCATGGAGCACTGCAAAAACTTAAATTGTTCCTTAAGCAAGGCAGTCTCTTCCTGACACACTTGCACCTTCTCTAATGCCGTAGTCAGTGCTCCCTGCACCTGGGGCAGCACACTACACATAATTACAATCCCTTTAGCAGGACGATATTTGTCCTGCTTGCTCCACCATTCTCGATGCTGTACTGGGGTCCACATGGGATCCCAGCCTTCATCCAACATTGACTTCTGCCATTTACTATGTTTTGTTAACACATAATCAATAACCTCAGTCATGTTTATTCACTGTATTTCGGTGCCCTCCACACCCGGTCTCTACAGTACCACCGCTGCCTCAGGTTCGCCCGAGTGAAACTTTTATTTTTGCAGTCCTACCGACTGCAACAAACCAGGTCTCTACAGCCCTATTCTGCTAACTGTATGACCCCCCCTCAGAGGTGCAGCTGACCACCCCGAGTGACACTTCTATTTTTACAGCCCTATTCTGCTGGCTACAACCCCTGTCGCTTAGCCCTATTCTAATGACTACAACGCCGTCGCCTCGGGTTCGCCCGAGTGAAACTACAGTACGTACTATTCAACCAACACCTCAAGACCCCTGCTCACCAGTGTACATCAGTCATAACACGTATAGCCTTTTAGTTGTTCTTTTATTTCACCTCATGCAGTTTTATCAATCAAGTCTGCTAGTGGCTTAACCACTAACTATGGAAGGTGGTTTTCATTAAAATACTCGCCCTCCTTGGCAGGCCAGTACCAGACAGGAAAGAATAATCACTGCGGCACATCCCATCCTCGTCGCCAGGTTGTGTAGTCGGTAAAATCCCATTTAATGTGAAATGACTGATGACTCCACTTGAATAGCAGTTTCAAGAAGCTTTAATACAATGCATGCAAGGGAAGAGCAGCAGCGGTTACAGGAACACATACTCTTTCTTGATTATTGACAAGGTAGCACGATATTTATACTTGATTAGCATAGGAACAAATAGGCAAATTAACATGTCATGATTATAGAACTTTCTCAGAGATGAAGACTCCCTTATAAGGGGTTGTTTTTAACTAAGCAGCTTTACCTCAAACTAGACATAACAGCGCCTATAAAAGCATAACTAACTATCTTTTGAGAAATGCATCTCAAGCAGTTCTCATCAGATTGTGCTGAATGTGCTGTGCTCAGAACACATGATAACGCACAGCACTCACAACACCACACAATCGTTTTTAACCCTTTAGATATCACATCACATATATCCTGCCTCTTCAAGGTGTGTCAGACCGGGTGACTGGTTCACTACAGTGGACCTGAAAGACGCCTACTTCTATGTCCCGATAAGACCCGGCCACAGGAAATATAAAATATAAAAATATCTCTTTTCAAGGGATCGCTTACGACTTCTGTGTTCTGCCGTTCGGCCTTTCTCTAGCCCCTCTCCCCTTTTCGAAGTGCATGGAGGCTATCCTGGCCCGTCTGAGGTTGCAAGGCATCAGAGTGCTCAACTACCTGCACGACTGGCTCATACTGTATGTGCCGCGTCTCCAGCACAGGCAGTAGCGCACACGGAACTGGTGATCGCTCACCTCGACAGGGTCAGCCTGATGGTACCGTCCCAGACTACCATCTACCTGGGAACCTGCTAGAACTCGAGCAGCATAATCGCCACTCTGTCAGAGGACAGAACCCAGAGGCTCCACACGTGCCTAAGGCTGTTTCAGCCCGGCGTGTCACAGGAGGTCGTCACCTTCCAGAGGCTGGGCCTGATGGCAGCAGCATCCCAGATACTTCCATTGGGTCTTCTCCGCATGCACCCTCTCCAAGCGTGGATCAGTCGCAGGGTGACTCATCCCCTCTTGCAACCACATCTCCGCCTGTAGGTGTCCCGACACTGTGGTGGAAACAGCCAGCTCAACTGTGTCTTTGTGTGGCAGTGGGCAGTATCTCCAGACGAGAGGTGATCACCATTGACGCCTCCGGCTCAGACTGGGGCACCATGTGGAATGGACGAGGAGCGCAAGGTGTGTGGCAGCCCCCTTGAGTGGGGCTACACATAGACGTTCTAGAGCTGCAAGCAGTTTTTCTAGCCTTGCAGAGTTTCTTCCAGGAAGGGCAGGGGATCCACGTGTTGATCAGGACGACACAACCGTGGTGGCTTACATCAACTACAACAATTTGGTTGCACTTTGTTGCAGAGTCACTGCGGCAGCTGCCTGTATGTCCAAGCTGCGCTAAAACGAGAGCTGACTGTGTGTCCAGGCTGCACTAGAACGAGGCCTGACTGTGTGTCCACGCTGCTGTAGAACAAGGGCTGACTGTGTGTCCACGCTGTGCTAGAACGAGGGCTGACTGTGTGTCCACGCTGCTGTAGAACAAGGGCTGACTGTGTGTCCACGCTGTGCTAGAACGAGGGCTGACTGTGTGTCCACGCTGCTCTAGAACGAGGCCTGACTGTGTGTCCAGGCTGCGCTAGAACGAGGCCTGACTGTGTGTCCACGCTGCGCTAGAACGAGGGCTGACTGTGTGTCCAGGCTGCGCTAGAACTAGGCCTGACTGTGTGTCCACGCTGCGCTAGAACGAGGGCTGACTGTGTGTCCAGGCTGTGCAGGGGATTGTTTGTATGCAGTCATATAAACAGAATAATCATATATTGTAGCGATCCTGTAATGTGTTCTCTTTACTATGAGCAGTGCTGGTGAAACCGCTGCTCCTGATTGACTGGGTTATACAATGTTCATTGGTCCTTGTAACAGGGCTAGATCTGTGCTGGCTGTCTGACGCATGCATGATCCTGCAGGGGGAGGTCGAGAGCCTCGTAAGTTCTGCCTGTCAATCATGGCAATGACATACAGAGGTTGGGTGAGGGTGTGTTGTCTTTCCCTCTTCTCTGAATGGTTGAGAGGCGGGCCTTGGGGGGGTCGCTCGACCTATAAGAACTAGGCTCTGTTATCCATTCGGGGGCCATTACAGGGGAAACCCAGTGACGCTGGGTTAGGAAGACGGTGTAAATAAACCAAGGCAGGAACGTCAGCAGCTGGAGCGAGAGAACGGGACAAGCAAGCACGGCTGAGGAAGACAGCCGATATTAAATAGAAGAGAAATAAAAATACTTGTTACGTACCCGAGGGGGACGTGTGTAGGTAGATGGGGGAACCTTGGCCACCCCAGTGTATAGTGAATAGCAGAGCGTAGGCCGGAGACCCGAGCTGACTGGTTTAGCGGCAGTGGGGGACACTGTATAAGCAGCACCTTTTGTTTGTAGTTTTATTACTGTTTTATTTTCTCTTTTGCTTTCATCTTTGGTTATGGAATATTATTTTCCAGCACTTGCATGTGCACTGGACTTGTGACTGTCTAGCTGTGTTGGTCTGCTAAGAAATAAATAATAAACCCTGTGGTCCTGATTATCGTTGCTGGTATTCAGGCCACGGACAACAGCGCCTTCTGCGGGTAAAAATGAATCAGTGCACCCCAGTGGTGTTTCGAAGAAAATTCTGTCTCATGTGTCAGTGAATGCCCACTACCCTCTCACAGTCCTAAAGGGCAGTGACAGAGCCAATAGGCTTGTCAGGCTCGACCAGCTCATTTGGGTAAAGGGGCGGGGCTGAATATATAAACGAAATGTCTGTATGTTGGTGATTGTTTGTATACAGTGGACTCTGATTGGTGATTGTTTGTATACAGTGGACTCTGATTGGTGATTGTTTGTATACATTGGACTCTGATTGGTGATTGTTTGTATACATTGGACTCTGATTGGTGATTGTTTGTATACAGTGGACTCTGATTGGTGTTTGTATACAGTGGACTCTGATTGGTGATTGTTTGTATACAGTGGACTCTGATTGGTGTTTGTATACATTGGACTCTGATTGGTGATTGTTTGTATACATTGGACTCTGATTGGTGATTGTTTGTATACAGTGGACTCTGATTGGTGATTGTTTGTATGCAGTGGACTCTGATTGGTGATTGTTTGTATACAGTGGACTCTGATTGGTGATTGTTTGTATACAGTGGACTCTGATTGGTGTTTGTATGCAGTGGACTCTGATTGGTGATTGTTTGTATACAGTGGACTCTGATTGGTGTTTGTATGCAGTGGACTCTGATTGGTGTTTGTATGCAGTGGACTCTGATTGGTGTTTGTATGCAGTGGACTCTGATTGGTGTTTGTATGCAGTGGACTCTGATTGGTGATTGTTTGTATGCAGTGGACTTTGAGCTGGCCACTAAACTGGCACTTCCTAATAAACGCATTGAAGATGATCAGGGCCTCCGTTTCCTGCTCAACGCTACAATATAACATCAGTCTCATAAAATATCATTATTTTGATTGTAAAGTTCACCTAGATTGCATTGTTTCTTGGTAGATTTAATTGTTTAAAGGTTTATGTAAGGCTAAGCAGCACTCTGAATTTTGAGACTGATGCTGAGTAAAGTGTGTGGCACAGCCATTTTCGGTTGCTGTCTTCCTATTTCGAGCCAGCCTAGTTGTCCACATTACATCAAATTACATTAAATTACATCAAATTACACCCAATGGTACAGTCGAGCCAGAACGCAGTTCCGGTACTTTTTTTTCTACAGACAGAACCTTGACTAAAGAATTAACTTAAAAACATTTTCTGATTTGTTATGAAAATGCTTATAAGCGCCCGACCGCTCTAATGTCGGTGCCTGGGCATCAATGAAGCCATCTAGTTTCTGTCAGGAAATCAAATTAGTCTTTCCATTGAATATGCGCTAGGAACAAAAAATCAGTGTCTGATTTCCTACATACCAGTTTTGATGGTACACTTCAAATCAGAGTCTCCAATAACCAGCGCGTGTTTTAAATGTTTGCAGTCAAATCTCCCGCACTGTAATTTATGCCTGCATGCATACATGACATTTAATAGAGAAAAGTGTAAAGTACTGCACACAGGCAATACAAATGTGCATTACAAAAACCATATGGGAGACCCAGGGGACCCAGGGGACCTGAAAAAAGAAACAAGGACCAGGGGTCACAAATGGAAATTCGATAAAAGGGCATTCAGAACAGAAAATAGGAGGCACTTTTTTACACAGAGAATTGTGAGGGTCTGGAACCAACTCCCCGGTAATGTTGTTGAAGCTGACACCCTGGGATCCTTCAAGAAGCTGCTTGATGAGATTCTGGGATCAATAAGCTACTAACAACCAAACGAGCAAGATGGGCCGAATGGCCTCCCCTCGTTTGTAAAATTTATTATGTTCTTAATAGGCGACAGTCATGAATTGATCATATTAATGAAGAGGCCCTCATTGCACCATTACACTCAGACCACTCCTCATTATTTATTGCCTAATCTTAAAACTAAGTGACTACGTACTGTGTTTTACTAGTTCAACTGGGTGTAAATAAGTAGTCATGACTACCTACTTACTAGTTAATGCAAGTAGTGAAACACAGGACACAAACTGACACCAGTCCTCGTGTCCTGCTCATTGCAATACAAACTCTACTGCACCACTGCTGCATACTTACACGGGTGATTTTTAAGTAAGTATTATGTCATAGTAAATAATGATTTTTTTTTTTTTCATCTGAGGCTAAACGCCCAAAAAAAAGATAATTGCTGCTGTGCTGTGTGTCCGGTTGACACACCCCTTTGAATGATTATCCTATCAGGTGTGGGTTGGATTGAGTGACACGCATTCACTTTGTAGAAGTTTAACTCATTCTCCAGTCTGAGACAATTGAACAGCCTGTGCCAAGCACTCAGCACCTCATTCGCGTAGTGAGACGTGCTGTTTTCACGAGGCTGCCTTGAATACATAAAACATCGATTCTTCAATTTAAAGCGAGCGTTTATCTTAGAGTAACAGTCTTTCTTAAAATGTGTTATTCATTTAGTACAAATATGTTGCCAATTTAAATTACAAAAGCTCATGTCGGCAGAGGCGTAAAGCAAAATCAAAGATGGCTGCCGGATAAATAAGATAAGAAGCTACATTTGGTGCGTAAAAAGGTGTTGTTTACACGTTTAAAATGGGTTGTATGCTTTCATTTCAGATATGTTTTAGCTATATGACAACTGATTACAAAAAATGATTTGATCTCTTTTTTTTTTTTGATAAAATCAAAAATTACGTCTGACCACCCTCATTCCAGCATGCATTCACCGGAACGCAGGTCATAACATTGGGGTGGGTGGCTGTGACACTCGGCTCGAGTAGCTAGAGACATGGACGAGCAGAGTGAAGCAATTCAAATGGGTCTCTTTTTGAAAGAGCTGAGATAGGAGAAAAGGGGTTGTTTATGTTTTGGGTGTAACTGTTAGGCGATTTTCTCCACGTAGGCTTGAACTGTGATTGTATAACTGCCATATATATATTTCTGTACGTCGCTTTGACTGCTCAAAGATGCACCGGCAGCTGTAGCTCAAATGAACCGACTGAGCCGGGGAGACGCTTTTCATTTCGTATTCAAAACGATTGAGTTCTCCCCTGTTTCCACAATAAAGAATTTGTTAGTTTTGGCAGTTTTTGTCCAGACTGTTCTATTGTAAAGACGAACCTTATAGTAACTGGACATGACTTGCGCGCCCGTTTCTTCTACATAGGAATGCCCGTGTTCACAGCACATTCACCCGGGGTTTGGGGTGTTTAAGCATTTTTTTACACGTCGCCACATTTTGCAATTCTGTTTAAAATTCCACGATTGTAAATCCTCGCTATTGAACTGTAATATAACTTTACATCTCGCGAGCAAGAACAATCGTCCGTATCTTGTAATCTCGTTTTAAATCTCGCAAGCGTGAACATAAGAAAGTTTACAAACGAGAGGAGGCCATTCAGCCCATCTTGCTCGTTTGGTTGTTAGTAGCTTATTGATCCCAGAATCTCATCAAGCAGCTTCTTGAAGGATCCCAGGGTGTCAGCTTCAACAACATTACTGGGCAGTTGGTTCCAACCCTCACAATTCTCTGTGTAAAAAAGTGCCTCCTATTTTCTGTTCTGAATGTCCCTTTATCTAATCTCCATTTATGAACCCTGGTCCTTTTTTCTTTTTTCAAGTCAAAGAAGTCCCCCGGGTTGACATTGTCTATACCTTTTAGGATTTTGAATGTTTGAATCAGATCACCACGTAGTCGTCTTTGTTCAAGACTGAATAGATTCAATTCTTTTAGCCTGTCTGCATATGACATGCCTTTTAAACCTGGGATAATTCTGGTTGCTCTTCTTTGCACTCTTTCTAGAGCAGCAATATCCTTTTTGTAACAAGGTGACCAGAACTGAAATCCTCCCTGTGTGCGACGCAGTGCTTTTCACAAAGAATCAATGCCAGAACTAGAAGTGGCATTGCATAACTGCAGTGGGGAAAGGGTGAAGTCAGTGTGAATTAAGTGCCGTTTCCAGTGCTTATCGGTTAAAACCAAAAATCAGAAGCATTAATTATAGATCGCATCCCCATTGGAACCTGTCAGCAGCTACACTTGATATCTGCACTCACAATGCAGCGACACAGCATTTGACACGTTTAAACCACAACAGGGTCTGTACAAATGCATTCAGTACATAAATACATGGGTTTTTTGATTTAATGACTCATTATATGTTGCTAAGTGTCAATGTCTTCCTCTAATCATGTTGAGAGTGTGTTTCATTCTCTTGCATTCTTTGTATGACAGACCCTCCCAACAGTAGAGTGCTGATAATGAAACTCTGTCACAACATGGTCACAGGGAGCCGCTCAACACGTAGAAACACACACAGCACTGAACTCTGCAATCGAGAAGCAAACTCAACACTGAGCAAGGCTGTGTCTCTGAGCAGGGCTGTGTCTCTGAGCAGGGTCGCTGTGTGTCTCTGAGCAGGGTCGCTGTGTGTCTCTGAGCAGGGCTGTGTCTCTGAGCAGGGCTGTGTCTCTGAGCAGGGTCGCTGTGTGTCTCTGAGCAGGGTCGCTGTGTGTCTCTGAGCAGGGCTGTGTCTCTGAGCAGGGTGGTTGTGTGTCTCTGAGCAGGGTCGTTGTGTGTCTCTGAGCAGGGTTGCTGTGTGTCTCTGAGCAGGGTCGCTATGTGTCTCTGAGCAGGTTCGTTGTGTATCTCTGAGCAGGGTGGTTGTGTGTCTCTGGGCAGGGCTGTGTCTCTGAGCAGGGTGGTTGTGTGTCTCTGAGCTGGGTCGTTGTGTGTCTCTGAGCAGGGTGGTTGTGTGTCTCTGAGCAGGGCTGTGTCTGAGCAGGGTCGCTGTGTGTCTCTGAGCAGGTTCGTTGTGTATCTCTGAGCGGGGTCGTTGTGTGTCTCTGGGCAGGGTGCTTGTGTGTCTCTGAGCGGGGTCGTTGTGTATCTCTGAGCAGGGTCGTTGTGTGTCTCTGAGCGGGGTCGTTGTGTATCTCTGAGCAGGGTCGTTGTGTGTCTCTGAGCAGGGTCGCTGTGTGTCTCTGAGCGGGGTCGTTGTGTGTCTCTGGGCAGGGTGCTTGTGTGTCTGAGCAGGGTGGTTGTGTGTCTCTGAGCAGGGCTGTGTCTCTGAGCAGGGTCGCTGTGTGTCTCTGAGCAGGTTCGTTGTGTATCTCTGAGCAGGGTGGTTGTGTGTCTCTGAGCAGGGCTGTGTCTCTGAGCAGGGCTGTGTCTCTGAGCAGGGTCGCTGTGTGTCTCTGAGCAGGTTCGTTGTGTATCTCTGAGCAGGGTGGTTGTGTGTCTCTGGGCAGGGCTGTGTCTCTGAGCAGGGTGGTTGTGTGTCTCTGAGCTGGGTCGTTGTGTGTCTCTGAGCAGGGCTGTGTCTCTGAGCAGGGTGGTTGTGTGTCTCTGAGCAGGGCTGTGTCTGAGCAGGGTCGCTGTGTGTCTCTGAGCAGGTTCGTTGTGTATCTCTGAGCGGGGTCGTTGTGTGTCTCTGGGCAGGGTGCTTGTGTGTCTCTGAGCGGGGTCGTTGTGTATCTCTGAGCAGGGTCGTTGTGTGTCTCTGAGCGGGGTCGTTGTGTATCTCTGAGCAGGGTCGTTGTGTGTCTCTGAGCAGGGTCGCTGTGTGTCTCTGAGCGGGGTCGTTGTGTGTCTCTGGGCAGGGTGCTTGTGTGTCTGAGCAGGGTGGTTGTGTGTCTCTGAGCAGGGCTGTGTCTCTGAGCAGGGTCGCTGTGTGTCTCTGAGCAGGTTCGTTGTGTATCTCTGAGCAGGGTGGTTGTGTGTCTCTGAGCAGGGCTGTGTCTCTGAGCAGGGCTGTGTCTCTGAGCAGGGTCGCTGTGTGTCTCTGAGCAGGTTCGTTGTGTATCTCTGAGCAGGGTGGTTGTGTGTCTCTGAGCAGGGCTGTGTCTCTGAGCAGGGTGGTTGTGTGTCTCTGAGCAGGGTCGCTGTGTGTCTCTGAGCGGGGTCGTTGTGTGTCTCTGGGCCGGGTGCTTGTGTGTCTGAGCAGGGTGGTTGTGTGTCTCTGAGCAGGGCTGTGTCTCTGAGCAGGGTCGCTGTGTGTCTCTGAGCAGGTTCGTTGTGTATCTCTGAGCAGGGTCACTATGTATCTCTGAGCAGGGCTGTGTCTCTGAGCAGGTTCGTTGTGTATCTCTGAGCAGGGCTGTATCTCTGAGAAGGGCTGTGTCTCTGAGCAGGGTGGTTGTGTGTCTCTGAGCAGGGTCGCTGTGTGTCTCTGAGCAGGTTCGTTGTGTGTCTCTGAGCAGGGTCGCTGTGTGTCTCTGAGCGGGGTCGTTGTGTGTCTCTGAGCAGGGTCGTTGTGTATCTCTGAGCAGGGTCGCTATGTGTCTCTGAGCAGGGCTGTGTCTCTGAGCAGGGTGCTTGTGTGTCTCTGAGCAGGGCTGTGTCTCTGAGCAGGGTCGCTGTGTGTCTCTGAGCAGGTTCGTTGTGTATCTCTGAGCAGGGTGCTTGTGTGTCTCTGAGCAGGGCTGTGTCTCTGAGCAGGGTGGTTGTGTGTCTCTGAGCAGGGTCGCTGTGTGTCTCTGAGCGGGGTCGTTGTGTGTCTCTGGGCAGGGTGCTTGTGTGTCTGAGCGGGGTCGTTGTGTGTCTCTGAGCAGGGCTGTGTCTCTGAGCAGGGTGGTTGTGTGTCTCTGAGCAGGGTCGCTGTGTGTCTCTGAGCAGGTTCGTTGTGTATCTCTGAGCAGGGTCACTATGTATCTCTGAGCAGGGCTGTGTCTCTGAGCAGGGTGGTTGTGTGTCTCTGAGCAGGGTCGTTGTGTATCTCTGAGCAGGGTCGTTGTGTGTCTCTGAGCAGGGTCGCTGTGTGTCTCTGAGCAGGGTCGCTATGTGTCTCTGAGCAGGTTTGTTGTGTATCTCTGAGCAGGGTGGTTGTGTATCTCTGAGCAGGGTCGTTGTGTGTCTCTGAGCAGGGTCGCTATGTGTCTCTGAGCAGGTTCGTTGTGTATCTCTGAGCAGGGTGGTTGTGTGTCTCTGGGCAGGGCTGTGTCTCTGAGCAGGGTGGTTGTGTGTCTCTGAGCAGGTTCGTTGTGTATCTCTGAGCAGGGTGGTTGTGTGTCTCTGGGCAGGGCTGTGTCTCTGAGCAGGGTGGTTGTGTGTCTCTGAGCAGGTTCGTTGTGTATCTCTGAGCAGGGTGCTTGTGTGTCTCTGAGCAGGGCTGTGTCTCTGAGCAGGGCTGTGTCTCTGAGCAGGGTCGTTGTGTATCTCTGAGCAGGGTCGCTATGTGTCTCTGAGCAGGGCTGTATCTCTGAGCAGGGTGCTTGTGTGTCTCTGAGCAGGGCTGTGTCTCTGAGCAGGGCTGTGTCTCTGAGCAGGGTCGTTGTGTATCTCTGAGCAAGGTGCTTGTGTGTTCTCAGTGCTCGCAGGTTTGTTTGCTGTGGGGGAGGCAGGCAGGCAGCACGCCCAGTCTAATTGCAGGTGCTCTGCGATCACGTTGAACCACAGCTCCAAGAAGGTGATTAAACAAACCTGTTTGAGAGGTTTTAAATGTCAACATGAGCAGGAGAGAGAGAGGGGGGTGAAAATCTTTTGAGAAAGAGTGAGAGTGAGAGATAGAAAGTCTGCAGCCTCCTCATTGAAGTGCAATCCAGACCTTTCAATACATCTGCTCTGCCCCCACTGATACATGTGAAGGGTTTCTGTATTCATACAGTGAAGGGTTTCTGTCTTCATACAGTGAAGGGTTTCTGTGTTCATACTGTGAAAGGTTTCTGTATTCATACAGTGCTGACCTGACACCTGAATTTGGGGTTAAATACCTCATTAGTAGAGGGGGAGAGGAATGCAGTTTAGTCTAGACTCGCCCGTTTAACCTGATCACACATGTAACGAGGGAGGAGGAGGAGGAGGGGGAGTGGCAGATAAAACGAATAAAACTCCTGAGTCATGGGACAACTGGGCAAAGGGGAACGAGAGAGAGGAGAGAGAGACCATGGGCTCAAACACCACGGTACCTGCCTGCCTGACTGTGTGCCTGCAGTAACTATTGATCTGTGTGTGTGTGTGTGTGTGTGTCTGTCCTTGTGTTTCTGTCTCTTTGTAACTCTCTGGTACGATCAGCAGCGATACTGAAAGAAAGCAGAAACGTTCTCCGACAAACACTCAGTGTTTACTCACTGAGTCCTAGTCAAATAATCTGACTGTTTGTGAGTGTGAGTTTGTGTTTTTTTTCAGTGTGCCTGTGTGTTTTTCAGTCAACATGTGTTTGTGTGTGTATCAGTGTGTGTTTCAGTCAGTGTGTTCAGTCTGTGTGTGTTTTTGTCAGTGTGTATATCAGTGTGCCTGTGTGTGTTGTTTTCAGTCAGTGTGTGTGTCTTGAGTGTGTGTTTTTTCAGTCAACATGTTTCATTCAGTATGTTTGTGTGTGTTGGTGTGTGTTTTTTCAGTCTGTGTGTTTTTCAGTCAGTTTGTGTTTTTTCAGTCAGTGTCTATCTGTGTGTGTGTTTTAGTCAGTGTGTGTGAATCACTGTGTGTGTTTTTCAGTCAGTTTGTGTATCTGTGTGTGTGTGTGTGTCTGTTTTAATAATTTCTTTTTATTTTCAGAGTTTGTAAGCAGCCCTAATGAAGTAGAGAGAACGGGGAAACAAGAAAAGAGAAGAAAATAACAAAACAAGACCTCTCCCTTTAGAGGAAAACAAAAGAAAGAAAAGAGGGAAGGAGACAGCTCCACAGTAAACAAGAGGAAAGCGACAGAGCGAGCCTTGAATCAGAAAGAAAGAAAAGATAACAAGCAAAGAACAGAAACAAGATTTTTCCGTTAGTGCTACTCCTCTGTGCACAGACAGACAGACAGACAGACAGACAGACAGACAGAGCTCTGCTAGGTTCAGACTGCACTCATTTCTGGTAGACATTTCTCAAGGCAAGGTCAGAACGCTGTGTTCATTGGGCTGCATGCTGACAGGAGAATGGGTCAGAAACTGGTTACCAGTTTGCTCTGGCAGCTGGGAGGCAGCGAGGAGTCCAAGGCAGGCTTCTCCATCCCTGTGCACCCCCCTCCCAGTGCCTCGCAGGCCCTCTGTTCTCTTGCCGACACAGGCGCCCTGTCGGCTCCTGATAGGCTGGCTGAGCTGCTGGCCCTGCCCCCCTGCTCCCCTGAGGTCCAATCACAACACGGCTGGAATGCCCAAGACTCCTCCCCCTGCATGACAGTCTGCGGATCACCTTTGACCTTCAAGAGGCGCCCCACCGCCCAGACGACCGACAGCATTCGAGGTACGAAGAGATCTTACTGTTACTGTTGTCAGCACCAGCATTATTCATTAGACTATTGAAGCATCCCATAATATTACTGGGATCATCATCCATGTTATTATGAACGTTGTCATTGCTAGTCTTGTTCATTTGCTGTTCTTACTATCATTATCATTATTAGTAGTCGTAGTCGTAGTAGTAGTAGTAGTAACAGTCCTGTTTAAATATTTGTATGCGTGACGACACTGGGTGTAGCTGCAGAGATGCCAACGGCTACAATCTGGCCGTAGCAGCCACTATTTTGGAGGTTCTGCTGCGGCGCTGCGTTGAAGGGGTATAATACTACGATTTTCATTAAATAAATAAACGATGGATACTCCCTGAACGTTTATGAAATGTTATTTCAATACCACGTGTGTGTTTTCCTGAATTTCTTTTTAATGAAGTTATTTTTCTTAATGCTGAAAGCTCGGAGCCGGGTTGCTTAGTAACTAGTTTAGGGGCCCTTCAGAAACCGCTACTATCAGACTTACAAATCAAACAAAAAACGTCGCTCTCCTCCATCTAAAACGGGTGGGAACCCATGTTCCTGCAGGGCTGCTGTCCCCCTGTTTTTTGTTCCAGCTGTGCCCTAAATTACATAATTAGACCAACAATTGGTAATAATTGGTCCAATTAAATAATTTAGGGCAGAGTTGGAACAAAAGCCAGGGGGGACACCGGCCCTCCAGGACCAGGATTGAACACCCCTGATGTAAAAGATTGAGGTTGTCTTGTCAGAAATATCCATTCATTAAAAGAAACTTGTCTGAATATCTTACTGTGAATCCTGCCGGACAGATTTCTCTGTGAATCCTGCCGGACAGACTTCTCTGTGAATCCTGCCGGACAGACTTCTCTGTGAAACATGGTACTGTGTCACTCACATAGGCACAAAAAAACACCAGCAATACACAAAATCTGACACTCCCCATTGCTGTGTTTGTGCAAATGGGTTTTGAGGTTTAGCTCGCTTTAAATAACAAATTCATTATTGGATACGACACAGCATTGTGTGTTTTGATATTTGCAGAGTAGTAAACATGTTTAATGTTTTTTCTGGTGTTGTTTTTTTTATGGTTTTGAGGTTGAATATTTCAGTCCAGGTTTGATGCACTTACGAGATATCAAAACACTCTCATTTACTAATATTTAAATCCAGAATAAATAGAATTCCAAATTGAAGTATTTTTATTGTGTTTTTTAAATGTATACATGCTGTGTGTTTACAATTACCAAAATGATGGATTGACCATCAGGAATTGGGTCATTGTCTTGCCAGAGCTTAAGAACCTTTTCATTTCTAGGGGCTGCCCGTCTCGCTGCGCGCGGCACATGGTACTGTTTTCACCTTTCAGAACCGCTCCAATAGAGCACTGCGATCGTGTAAAATGAGTCGTGTTATTAGCAGTGTTACTGTCTCAAAATCATCAGGGTCAAATTATCATTGGAAGTAGAGCTGTGAGCCACACTGACCAGAGACTGATAAAAACCTCAGAAATCCTCCCAACGCAGTGAAACCAAACAGCTGGCTCATCTGTACCGTCACGCTCTAGTTATACCGATCTAGAGAACCACGCGTCCCGTTGTCATGAGACCTCAGCCTTCTTCAGAGTCTGTCTGTCAGTCAAACCCAATCCTCCTAATAAGCCCTGGAGAGTCTTTTCAGAAGCATTTCGCTGGAATAGTCAGTAAGCCTGGCTGTTAACTATCTGAGCAGAAACAGCAATAGAGAATGACAGAGAACATAAGAACATAAGAAAGTTTACAAACGAGAGGAGGCCATTCAGCCCATCTTGCTCGTTTGGTTGTTAGTAGCTTATTGATCCCAGAATCTCATCAAGCAGCTTCTTGAAGGATCCCAGGATGTCAGCTTTGACAACAGACGGAGAGCAGACAGAGCAGGACATTAAACAGTGAAGAGGTGGAATGTTAGGCGTGCAGGTTGTTTCAAGCAGTATACCTTTAAAGTGCAGTGGTTCTGTAACCATGGCGCAGTGTCGACCATCTTGGCTCCAGGTTCCCAATGTTATACACTACCCCTGCTCCACATCGAGCTGCAAATGGCTCCAGTTTCCCGCCCCTCTGAGTGCTGTTTGGCTGTCTCCGCAGGTAGAATGGGGTACATGAGTGGCCTGCATGTGTGGGAGATCTCATGGCCCCCGTCTCAGCGCGGGACGCACGCCGTTGTGGGGGTCTCCACCACGCAGGCCCCCCTGCAGGCCGAGGGGTACCAGGCTCTGCTGGGCAGTGACCCTCACTCCTGGGGTCTGGACCTGGGGAAAGGGGTGCTGTACCACAGGGGGCAGGCACAGAGATACCCCACAGGTAAACACACTGACCCCTTTATTACAGGAGCCGGAACGCAATACAGGACTGTGGACACCCTGGAGCACAGCAGCCCTCCACTGCCTGGTACAGCTCACTCAACAGTGTCACTCTTACAGCTCACTCAACAGTGTCACTCTTACAGCTCACTCAACAGTGTCACTCTTACAGCTCACTCAACAGTGTCACTCTTACTCTTACAGCTCACTCAACAGTGTCACTCTTACTCGTACAGTTAACTCAACAGTGTCACTTTTACAGCTAACTCAACAGTGTCATTCTTACTGGGCTGCACCAGGTACAATGGAAAACCTCTGCTGAGGTTAAAGGAAAGTTAATAAAGATTCACTCTATAACTAAGCTGGGTTTCAACTCAGGCATAGCTGCTGCAGCTGAGACCTAATCAAGAAATCACAATGGGCTGAGATTACACACTGTATCACTGCACACTGCATCATTACACACTGTATCACTGCATACTGCACACTGCACCATTACACACTGTATCACTGCATGCTGCACCATTACACACTGTATCACTGCACGCTGCACCATTACACACTATCACTGCACACTGCACCATTACACACTGTATCACTGCACACTGCACCATTACACACTGTATCACTGCACCGTTACACATTGTATCACTACACACTGCACCATTACAAACTGTATCACTGCACACTGCACCATTACACACTGCACCATCACACACTGCCCACTGCACCCTTACACACTGCACCACTACACACTACCATTACACACTGCACCCTTACATACTGCACCCTTACACACTGCACAATACCATTACACACTGCACCCTTACACACTGCACAATACCATTACACACTGCTCACTGCACCACTACACACTGTACCCTTACACACGGCACCACTGCATGCACCCCTGCACACTACACACTGCACCATCTAGTGCCTTCCTCAGTGCTATTGAAACTGGAAGAGACTGAGACAAGCAGACCAGTGTTTGGGCTCTATTGCAGTTTGTGTTTGTGTTGCACAGGAGTTCATTCCTGACTCTGTTTGTTCTTACTCTGCAGGGCGCTGGGCAGAGGAAATTACCTCGTCGGGGTTCCCTGAGCGCATCCTGGTGGTGCTGGACCTGCAGTGTGGCACTCTGGGATATGCTTTGGAGGATGGGAGGTATCTGGGCGTGGCTTTCCAGGGGTTGAAGGGCGCGGCCTTTCACCCGGCCGTGAGTGCAGTGTGGGGTCAGTGTGAGGTCACCATCAGATATCGGAACGGACTGAAACGTGAGTGTGAGGGCTTGGACATCTCCCTCTCCTCCACTCCCACCTCTCCTCCTCTGCCCTCCTCTCTCTCCCCTGCCCTCCTGTCTCTCCCCTCCCCTCCTCTCTCCCCTGCCACCTCCTCTCCCCTCCCTCCCTCCTCCTCTCACCTGCCACCTCTCGACCCCCATCTCCCCTCCCCCTCTTCTCTCCCCTCCACTCCTCTATGGTTGAATTGTTATTACAATGATGAATCTCTTCCTCTTCCTCTCAGCTCAGCCCCTCTCTCTGCAGCAGCTGTGTCGGCAGTCCGTGAGGGAGGCTTTAGGACCCAGCAGGCTGGCGGGAGTGTGGGGCCTGCCTCTGCCCTCGGCTGTGCAGAGCTCCCTGCTGCAGCACTGAGGCCCCAGCCGGCCTCCGTGTCAGGCTGTGCTGCCGGCAGGCTCATCCAACGTCCACCATCTTGGCTCCAGGTTGTCTGTAGTTTATCCATGGCACCAGTGTCCTGCTCTGTAACCCATTCTCCACAATCACACCGGTCGCACCGAGCAAGATGGGCCTGCTACTGTGACAGGCTAAGAGCTGGCAGGACTCTGAGCCGAGCCTCTGAACCACAAACACTGATGAAACTGCAGCAGACGGCCATCTTGGCTCCAGCTTCCCTCTGGTTTCTATGCAGCACTGGCTCTGCATGTGGAGCCACAATGGCGTTAGTTTATTTGATTGTAAAAGTCACATGATTTCACTGTCTGACGAAGGCATCAGCAAAAATGCTTGTGCTTGACTCTCCCCATCTCTCTCTCTCTCTCTCTCTCTCTCTCTCTATGACGAGGGCAGTCTGCCCGATAGCTTGTCTAACCCTCTTGTGTGTATTTTTGTATGTTTGTTTGACAAGGGCTCTGATTGCAGAACTCTGTAAATATGATTGAGCTGCTCTGTACACACGGAGAGTCATAAATTAGACCTCATTCCAATGATATTAACACACAGAGCTGTGAACCTCAGCAACCACACATTCCAGCAAGACAGCAAAGCACAGCAGAGCCCCCAGGCTGCAGTGCTCTACCATCAGCACAGGGCTGGGCTCTACAGCTCCCATGCATTGCAATAGCATGTTAGAGCAGGTTACAGCATCTGAATGTTTGTGTGGAGCAGCAAACCCAACACTGTAACAATCTGAAATAAATACAAAAGTAAAAACCACTATCTCTATACATTCAAAATCAATTGTACTTTCTCATTCACCATGTTTAGAACAACTAAAAGAAACAGAATAAATTCAATGACAAACGTTTAGACTAGAAAGTACAGAGAGCCTTCTAGTGGAAACATTTGCCATTGAATTTACACTGAAGATGCTGAGAAAGACTTCTACTAAATTCATTAAGTTTCTTTCAGTGTTTCTAAATTGAGCAGTGAGTCTGGCTGGTTAAGCAGGGGGAGTCAGTGAGTGTGAGTGTACCCTCATAGCCTGCAGGCGGAGTCAGTGAGTGTGCCCTCATAGCCTGCAGGGGGAGTCAGTGAGAGTGAGTGTGCCCTCATAGCCCTGCAGGGGGAGTCAGTGAGAGTGAGTGTGCCCTCATAGCCCTGCAGGGGGAGTCAGTGAGAGTGAGTGTGCCCTCATAGCCCTGCAGGGGGAGTCAGTGAGAGTGAGTGTGCCCTCATAGCCCTGCAGGGGGAGTCAGTGAGAGTGAGTGTGCCCTCATAGCCCTGCAGGGGGAGTCAGTGAATGTGAGTTTGAGTGTGCCCTCATAGCCTGCAGGGGGAGTCAGTGAGAGTGAGTGTGCCCTCATAGCCTGCAGGGGGAGTCAGTGAGAGTGAGTGTGCCCTCAAAGCCCTGCAGGGGGAGTCAGTGAGAGTGCTTTACAATGCTTCCCTATGCGTCACCAGACCTCTCTGTGCTTTACAAAGCTTCCCTATGCTTTACCAGACCTATCTGTGCTTTACAAAGCTTTCCTATACTTTACCAGACCTCTCTGTGCTTTACAAAGCTTCCCTATGCTTTTCCAGACCTCTCTGTGCTTTACAAAGCTTCCCTATGCTTTACCAGACCTCTCTGTGCTTTACAAAGCTACCCTATGCTTTACCAGACCTCTCTGTGCTTTACAAAGCTTCCCTATGCTTTACCAGACCTCTCTGTGCTTTACAAAGCTTCCCTATGCTTTTCCAGACCTCTCTGTGCTTTACAAAGCTTCCCTATGCGTTACCAGACCTCTCTGTGCTTTACAAAGCTTCCCTATACTTTACCAGACCTCTCTGTGCTTTACAAAGCTTCCCTATGCGTTACCAGACCTCTCTGTGCTTTACAAAGCTTCCCTATACTTTACCAGACCTCTCTGTGCTTTACAAAGCTTCCCTATGCGTTACCAGACCTCTCTGTGCTTTACAGTGCTCTAGTTATTACACTTGGCTTTGCTTTTACTATGGGACACTTTTATAAGGGAACACAGTTACAGTAATAATTCTGAATGTAATAGTTTTGAGCGGAGTATCACAGTTCTCTTAATGATGTTCACATTCACGCTGTATCCTTTCCTGTGCCAGGCATCACACCCAGGAGCCACTGTGCCCTCGGCATAGCTCTCACAATCATGTGGAACCCGACCTGCCTCCTAGAGGAGTCAGTATATACTGCATCTATATACTCACACACACACTGATACACACACACTGACACACACTGATACACACACTGATACACCGATACACACACTGATACACACACAGAGAGACACACACACACACTGACCCCCCCCCCCCCCCCCCCACACACACACACACACCTCCCCTCCTCACATCATGTAACTGTACCATGCAGACCTTGTGCACTGAACTTTCATTGTAGTGCTCAAAATGGTTAGGGTCAAGATGATTTTAATAAAAAAATATATATGTATTTCAACTAAGAATATTCAAACACTATTATTCAGGACTTTCAGTTAGTTTTGAAGAATGCAGCTCTTACTAGGTAGTGGGGGGCATGATGTCATCGAGGCGCATTGCGCAAGGGGGGTGTCACCCTCCCACTGGAAGCTGTTGAAAAAAGGGATTCAAATGCTGCAACTTTGGGTGGTTTAAGCATGTGCTAGACTATTTCATTTATTATTGTTTGATGCTGAAGCTATTCATGAATAAGTTAGTATTCCTCAATTCAGTTGCATAATATTATATACAGACGTGCTCAAATTTGTTGGTACCCTTACAGCTCATTGAAATAATGCTTCATTCCTCCTGAAAAGTGATGAAATTAAAAGCTATTTTATCATGTATACTTGCATGCCTTTGGTATGTCATAGAATAAAGCAAAGAAGCTGTGAAAAGAGATGAATTATTGCTTATTCTACAAAGATATTCTAAAATGGCCTGGACACATTTGTTGGTACCCCTTAGAAAAGATAATAAATAATTTGATTATAGTGATATTTCAAACTAATTCGTTTCTTTAATTAGTATCACACATGTCTCCAATCTTGTAATCAGTCATTCAGCCTATTTAAATGGAGAAAAGTAGTCACTGTGCTGTTTGGTATCATTGTGTGCACCATACTGAACATGGACCATGTGGAGATCAGAAAGAAAATAATAGACAAGCATGGTAAAGGTAAAGGCTACAAGACCATCTCCAAGCAGCTTGATGTTCCCGTGACAACAGTTGCAAATATTATTAAGAAGTTTAAGGTCCATGGAACTGTAGCCAACCTCCCTGGGCGCGGCCGCAAGAGGAAAATCGACCCCAGATTGAACAGAAGGATAGTGCGAATGGTAGAAAAAGAACCAAGAATAACTGCCAAAGAGATACAAGCTGAACTCCAAGGTGAAGGTACGTCAGTTTCTGATCGCACCATCCGTCGCTTTTTGAGCGAAAGTGGGCTCCATGGAAGAAGACCCAGGAGGACTCCACTTTTGACAGAAAAACATAAAAAAAGCCAGACTGGAATTTGCTAAAATGTATATTGACAAGCCACAATCCTTCTGGGAGAATGTCCTTTGGACAGATGAGTCGAAACTGGAGCTTTTTGGCAAGTCACATCAGCTCTATGTTCACAGATGAAAAAATGAAGCTTTCAAAGAAAAGAACACCATACCTACAGTGAAACATGGAGGAGGCTCGGTTATGTTTTGGGGCTGCTTTGCTGCGCCTGGCACAGGGTGCCTTGAATCTGTGCAGCGCACAATGAAATCTCAAGACTATCAAGGCATTCTGGAGTGAAACGTACTGCCCAGTGTCAGAAAGCTCTGTCTCAGTCGCAGGTCATGGGTCCTCCAACAGGATAATGACCCAAAACACACAGCTAAAAGCACCCAAGAATGGATAAGAACAAAACATTGGACTATTCTGAAGTGGCCTTCTATGAGTCCTGATCTGAATCCTATCGAACATCTATGGAAAGAGCTGAAACTTGCAGTCTGGAGAAGGCACCCATCAAACCTGAGACAGCTGGAGCAGTTTGCTCAGGAAGAGTGGGCCAAACTACCTGTTAACAGGTGCAGAAGTCTCATTGAGAGCTACAGAAAACGTTTGATTGCAAGTGATTGCCTCTAAAGGTTGTGCAACAAAATATTAGGTTAGCGGTCCCATCATTTTTGTCCATCCCATTTTCATTTGTTTTATTATTTACAATATTATGTTGAATAAAAAATCAAAAGCAAAGTCTGATTTCTATTAAATATGGAATAAACAATGGTGGATGCCAATTACTTTTGTCAGTTTCAAGTTATTTCAGAGAAAATTGTGCATTCTTCGTTTTTTGTGGAGGGGTACCAACAAATTTGAGCACGTCTGTATATATATATTATAGTCACCTCCAAAATTATTGGCACCCTTGATAAGGATGAGCAAAAAAGGCTGTATAAAATAAACAACACAGGTACTGAGCTATATTTTATGCTCAAATGGGAAAACCATATTCTTTTATTGTAATACAATTGCTCAGAGAAAAAGGTTTTTTATTAACAAGTACTAACATTTTTCTCAAAAAGATGTGTCAGAATTATTGGCACCCCTAAAGATTCTTATAAATAAAATCAAACAAAATTAAATCTGCATTAACATTCTACTTCTTTAAGTTCATCTCAGTCTTAGGAACATTTGTATTGCCTGCGTGCAGTACCTTACACTTTTCTCTATTAAATGTCATTTGCCATGTGTCTGCCCAGTTCTGAATGCTGTCTAGATCATTTTGAAAGACCTTTGCTGCTGCAACAGTGTTTGCCACTCCTCCTATTTTTGTGTCGTCTGCAAATTTAACAAGTTTGCTTACTATACCAGAATCTAAATTAATAATGTAGATTAGGAATAGCAGAGGAATAGGAATAACCAGCAGCCCCACATCCTGTGATCTCAGAGTGAGGTTTGGAAGATACGGGGTCAGTAACTCCTGCAAATAGCTAGGTGCTAATCCATTCAGTGCCTTGTAAGTTAACAGCAAAATCTTAAAATAATTTCTATACTGCACAGGGAGATGTGTAAAGAGGCCAAAACAGGGGTAATATGTTCACTTTTCCTGGTTTTAGTCAGAATTCTTTATCCTGGACGACCCATCTATTTATTAATTATTGATTATTTATTTTGCTTCAGTCTGAAATAACTCTAGATATTTAAATACAGGTGATAATATTTGTAATGTTGGATTTATCCTACACAAGGGGAAAAGTCTATTTGAATATGAACAGAATGAAAAACCGAAACTAGATTTATACTGTAGAAAGCAAGTAGCTGGAGCTGCTTCTGAACAAAATACATCGATACTGTACTGTTAACAGTAAAAGAAAAACATTTAATAATGCTCTTGTAAATACTGAGAACCATAGCCCGACCTTACCACTGACTCCAGCACCGACTGGTGTCACAGGTATCTTGTCTTTGTAACAATAAATCAGAAGCAATATTTACAACAATTTATGAATTTAAGGAAGACAATAGACTTTGAAAATACTATTATTCAATTTCTCCAGTTTTATTTTTATTTGTATTTAGAACATAAGAACATAAGAAAGTTTACAAACGAGAGGAGGCCATTCAGCCCATCTTGCTGGTTTGGTTGTTAGTAGCTTATTGATCCCAGAATCTCATCAAGCAGCTTCTTGAAGGATCCCAGGGTGTCGGCTTCAACAACATTACTGGGGAGTTGGTTCCACACCCTCACAATTCTCTGTGTAAAAAAGTGCCTCATATTTTCTGTTCTGAATGCCCCTTCATTTAATCTCCATTTGTGACCCCTGGTCCTTGTTTCTTTTTTCAGGTCAAAAAAGTCCCCTGGTTTGACATTGTCAATACCTTTTAGAATTTTGAATGTTTGAATCAGATCACTGCGGAGTCTTCTTTGTTCAAGACTGAATAGATTCAATTCTTTTAACCTGTCTGCATACAACGTGCCTTTTAAACCCAGGATAATTCTGGTTGCTCTTCTTTGCACTCTTTCTAGAGCAGCAATATCCTTTTTGTAACCAGGTGACCAGAACTGAACACAATATTCTAGGTGAGGTCTTACTAATGCATTGTAAAGTTTTAACATTACTTCCCTTGATTTAAATTCAACACTCTTCACTATATATCTAAGCATCTTGTTGGCCTTTTTTATAGCTTCCCCACATTGTCTAGATGAAGACATTTCTGAGTCAACACAAACTCCTAGGTCTTTTTCATTTATTTAGTTTATGGACACGGCCGACACCAATGCATAGAGTTAAGCAGCTTCCCGCATCAGACAGTATTACAAAGACGCAATAAAAAATAAACTGGTGACTGTCGCAAAATATTGGATTGGGGTATTAATTCAAAGTATGGACATTTTTAATATAAACCGCGGTACGGACATATCATATTATGACATTCACACGAACCGGGAGTTGATAATTAAAATGCGATTTTTAATATAAATAACTTTTATTTAATGAGCGCGCTGTCTCTCCAAACTCTCCTCCTCAGATATCTCTCTCCTTTTCTCTTCTGTCGTCAGCTGACAAGGGATATCTTTTAAAGAAGACAGGCTCTATACATGACACAACTCCCCAATATCTCGTAACAAAAGAAATACGCTTTTTTTTTGGTACAATAATATCCGAAACAATCGTAATATTTTTTTTAAATAAAAGTAGCCGTCGCAAATCTCGTTTTAGATCTCGCCGATCGTCGGCTTATTTAAAAAAACTGTATATTATTATTATTATTATTATTATTATTATTATTATTATTATTATTATTATTATTAATATTAATGTTTTTAATTGTGTAACGATAATGTACCTAGGCTAAACATAGGCTAATTTTAAACAAAAATAAAATAAAAATAAAAACTTTTGGATTTGAACTCTGCTGAGCTGTGTGATGTGAAATAATGTTTGTCTTGTTTAATTCAAGTCATTTTGAAAGACATTTACATAGATTTTTGAAAGTATCTTTTATAAACAGGTTCAGAATCACACCGAGACTAAGTGATACCTCCCGGAAACCGAGGAATAGCAGCGTGTGTAAAATAATAATAATAATAATAATAATAATAATAATAATAATAATAATAATAATAATAATAATAATAATAATAATAATACACGTCCAAGTAATAGATATAGCAATAGAAACGAATTGGTGTCATGTTATAACTCTTGTCCGCTTGCCGGCTGCCTGTCTCCATCGTCTGTATGTTTGAGCGCGGACTCCAGGTTAAAGTTTCGCTTGAAAAGTTTATTTTTTGTATCTATTGGAATTTGAAACAATAAGTTTTCCCTCCATTTCTGCTGAGCGAGTATAACCCATCTGCTGCTCGTAATTAGCTGTATAGCGCAGCTGCTCCACCAGCGAGTCCTTTGTCATTGAAATACATCTGTCTATTGAACTCTCCCGGCTTTGTACACATTCACGCGTCCCCCGCCCCCTCACTCTCTAGCCCCTCTCCTCCCCCCTCACTCTCTACCCCTTCTCACTCTCTACCCCCTCTCACTCTTTAGCCCCTCTCCTCACATACACACACACACACACACACACACACACACACACACACACACACACACACACACACAGACTGCATGAACTCCTTTCTCAAAGTGCTGCACTATCCTCTGCCAGGTCAGTTTATTGCTCAAACGCAATAGAAACAAATACAAGTAATCCTGGATTTCTTGAACACAATAAAGCTCCACTCACAAACCAGCAAAAAGAGCTTTCTGCGAAAACACTGATGACTTCATGAGCCACTTTAATGATAAAACTGCTGATATAGAAACCAGATCGCAAACACTGAGGGCAAATCCGATGACTCAAATTCAGATACTTCCTTGAGTCGTGCCACACCAAAACACATTTTTCATTCTTTTTCTTTATTGAGCTAGAATGAACGAATCTAGTGATTTAGGGCAAAACCTACCACTATTTGTTCATTAGACCCCATTCCTAATAAACTATTGAAAGCAATATTACCTAGGCTTGATTGTACTATTCTGAATATCATTAATAGCTCCCTTTTCTCTGGCATTGTTCCTGACTTATTTAAGGTTCCATGGTAAAACCACTGCTTAAAAAAAACTGCTTTAATAAGTTTAGGACCATTTCTAATCTCCCCTTTTTATCAAATGTATTAGAGCAAGGGGTGGCAAGTCAACTAAATTCATTTCTCGCAGCACATGACATATTTGAGAAATTTCAGTCAGGCTTCCGTCCTGGCCACAGTACTGAAACCCCCTTATCAAAGTGGTAAACGATGTGCTGTTATCTTCTGATTCAGGCCTTGCCTCTGTCCTCATCCTAATGGATCTACGCGCCTCAATCGACACCATCGACCATCCGATTTTAATTGACCGCCTGGAGAGTCTTGCAGGACTGTCAGGTTGCTCCCTATCTTGGTTTAAATCCTACCTTTCAAATAGGTTACAACATGTTCAAATGGAGGAGCACTCCTCTTGTTATCTAGAGGTACGCGTGGCGTCCCGCACGGCTCTGTTCTTGCACCAATCTTGTGTTCCCTCTATATGCTCCCCCTGGGTGATGTTGTCCGTAGACACAAGGTAAACTGTCACTGCTATGCTGATGACACACAATTGTATCTATCTCTGAAACCACATGATTCCACATCTGCAAATACCTTAATTACCTGTCTCACTGATATTCAGAAATGGGTGTCGACACATTACTGTTACATTCTGATAAAAAAAAGATGTCAAGAAATCAATGAGAGGGTAAATCAATGTGCCTGTACAGTGGACAGCTACCCCATTGAGTCAAAAACAGAAATTAGAAATGTGGGTGTCGTTTTTCACCCTGACCTTTCATTTGAATCCCACATTAGGAACATAACTAAAGTTTCTTTTTTCCTTCTAAGAAATATTGCTAAATGAAGACTCTTTCTCCCAGCACAGGATGCTGAGAGGCTGACGCATGCCTTTGTAACTTCTAGAACAGACTACTGTAAAGCCCTATTTTCTGGTTTTCCAAACTGTGTTTTGTCCCAATTGCAGCTTGTGTAAAACATTTGACTAGATTATGCTGGTTCTGGCATCCCTACACTGGCTCCCAG
The DNA here is from genome assembly GCF_902713425.1 of Acipenser ruthenus. Taxonomy (NCBI): domain Eukaryota; kingdom Metazoa; phylum Chordata; class Actinopteri; order Acipenseriformes; family Acipenseridae; genus Acipenser; species Acipenser ruthenus. Next base: position 12,978,145 of record NC_081208.1, on the reverse strand, counting down.
TACGATACTGGTTTGATTTTAAAGCCCTGCTTTTAACCTATAAAGCCTATAATGGTTAGCTCAGTGCTACCGGAGTGTCTTATTGGTCCCATATGTTCCAGGTCGCCCTCTCCGATCTCAGGATACTGGGAATCTCACCGTTTCAATTTGTCTTTTAAAGAACACAGGTTCATTCATAGAGCATTCAGCTACAGGGCCCCTAAACTGTGGGACGATTTGTCAGTCTCTGTAAGGGAGGCACCAACTATGGCAGTCTTTAAAAGTAGGCTGAAGACATATGTCTATCATATACACGACTAGTACTACTGCCTTTTTATTGAATGGTTTATTATTTGATTGTATTTGCTTATTGTTGGTCTCTTCTAATGCTTACTGTGATTTATGTTTTCTTGTTTTGCCCAGGTGCAGCACTCAGGTGAAAGCCCCTGTATTATACATTGTAAACCAGCTTGCACGACACAGGTTCTTTGTAAACCAGCTTGCACGACACGGGTTCTTTGTAAACCAGCTTGCACGACACGGGTTCTTTGTAAACCAGCTTGCACGACACGGGTTCTTTGTAAACCAGCTTGCACGACACAGGTTCTTTGTAAACCAGCTTGCACGACACGGGTTCTTTGTAAACCAGCTTGCACGACACGGGTTCTTTGTAAACCAGCTTGCACGACACGGGTTCTTTGTAAACCAGCTTGCACGACACGGGTTCTTTGTAAACCAGCTTGCACGACACGGGTTCTTTGTAAACCAGCTTGCACGACACGGGTTCTTTGTAAACCAGCTTGCACGAAACGGGTTCTTTGTAAACCAGCTTGCACGAAACGGGTTCTTTGTAAACCAGCTTGCACGACACGGGTTCTTTGTAAACCAGCTTGCACGACACGGGTTCTTTGTAAACCAGCTTGCACGACACGGGTTCTTTGTAAACCAGCTTGCACGACACGGGTTCTTTGTAAACCAGCTTGCACGACACGGGTTCTTTGTAAACCAGCTTGCACGAAACGGGTTCTTTGTAAACCAGCTTGCACGAAACGGGTTCTTTGTAAACCAGCTTGCACGACACGGGTTCTTTGTAAACCAGCTTGCACGACACGGGTTCTTTGTAAACCAGCTTGCACGACACGGGTTCTTTGTAAACCAGCTTGCACGACACGGGTTCTTTGTAAACCAGCTTGTACGACACGGGTTCTTTGTAAACCAGCTTGCACGACACGGGTTCTTTGTAAACCAGCTTGTACGACACGGGTTCTTTGTAAACCAGCTTGCACGACACGGGTTCTTTGCTCCTTTAAAAACCAAAAGAGAAAAACAAAACAAAACAAAATAAACATCTGACTCCTTTTTGAGCACGACCCAACCAGTCCAGGAACCGAACTGGAAACACGACAGCGAAGCTGCTTCCTGTTAAACAAACGCAATGAAAACACACAGTTTAATGAATAATAAACACAGTACCTTTTTTTTCCTCTTTCTTGATACGTTTGAACACACAATCAAGCAGGCTTTTCACACGGCAGCCCTGAACAAACTGGCTGCACCCGTTCTAAACCCTGCACCTGGCACTAATCTACAATAATTACCAGGAATACAATTTGAATTTTTAAGTTCATGTCAGTTGATTGAATTTATTTCGATTGACACTGGGGTTTACAGTGCAATGGGATGTGATTTCCAGTATTGATGACTGACAGATCCGGGTCCACGCTGTGTATCCACATAAATAAATAAACTCCATTGCATTAGCAGTGATTATATTAAGTGGCTCTTACTGTACAATAAATAACCTGTCCCATATGTTAACCTTAATCAAATAGTTACTATAGCCTGGACTAGCAAGGCTTTTCTGACCCTCAGGTAGGGCTTTTGTGGCAGTTTTTTTATCCCCAAATCCCAATTCCGACAGTATACCTAATTAACATACCCCCCCCCCTCTCTCTCTCTCTCTCTCTCTCTCTCTCTCTCTCTCTCTCTCTCTCTCTCTTCAAAATCAAAATAGGGCAAAAAGGCGCTCGGTTTAAACCTCGCCCCTAGGGAGACTAGAAGAACGCATTTGTGATTGGTTTAAAGGAACAATTACTCCGACTTCATCAAATCCAATTGGCTGACGGGTACCAGAGTACCAGGCTTTTATAAACTGCGTGCGGAGCACCGAGGAGGGAAATTTAAACAGAAGAAAAATTCAGACAGAGAGACAGAGACAGATAGGTAACTTGGATAGCGGGAAGAGTTTCACAGTGGGGATAGAAGTTTGAGGAAGTTTTTGAGAGGGAAGCTGAAAGAATGCATTTTCAGAAACTGAGCCCGAAACAACTGCTGTACCAAAAGGTAATGTTGTTGTTGTTGTTATTATTATTATTATTATTATTATTATTATTATTATTATTATTATTATTATTATTATTATTATTATTATTATTATTAGCGATGTGGTCTGTTGTCTGACCCTGCAGTAGCGAGGAATATATTTTTTACCGAGGGTAAAATCTAAGTTTGTCTAAAATAATAAAATAAAATTAAAAAAACACGTCATTTGAAATGTTGCTACATGTTTCTACTTTCGACAGTCACAGGAATGTGGTGCTTATTTAGCAGTTTGTGTTCGCTGGTTTGTATATTTGATACAATCAAATTGATTTTCAGATTGTGCATTTTGAGAGAGATAGAGGTGGCAATGCATTTGCACTGCGAGCATTTTGCCACCTAATAATACGACTCGATTTTCAAGACGTATAATTGAAACGACAATTGATTTTCAGGTTAACAAGCCAGCTAGTCTGGACATACATTTAACTGGAAATGCCACTGCTAAATTTAAAATACAGAAGGATATAACCGAAAAATAAACTCAACCTTTCCATAAAAAGGTCAAATAAAGAAGACCAACAAAGATTCTGGGATAAAGCTGTGATGCACACCGAGTCTCTGTAAGTGCTTTGGATAAAAGCGTCTGCTAAACGACTAAATGTCTAAATAATAATAATAATAATAATAATAATAATAATAATAATAATAATAATAATAATACAGCATGCCTATAGAAAATACAATCCTTCATTTACTTCAATATCACAATGTATTCTCTGATGCAATATTAATATTCATATTCTTTACATGCAATATCTGAATGTTCCTGTATGTTGAAAATAATAATAAAAATGTTAAACATTAATATGCGTTTGTTACATGTTTTCGAATTGTCATATGTTAATTATTATTTATTATTATTATTATTATTATTATTATTATTATTATTATTATTATTATTATTATTATTATTTATTTCTTAGCAGATGCCCTTATCCAGGGCGACTTACAGTCGTAAACAAATACATTTCAAGAATCACAGTACAAGTGTGACAAAATACAATTCAATAATACAGCAGATAACAGTGTCAGTGATAGTTACATCAGGATATAATTAAATACAAAATACTGCAGATTAAATAACACTGGACAGATTACAGTACTCTAAAGTACAGGATTAAATGCAGTAAAATAGGGGGCAGATAAGAGCAAGTAAAGCACATTAAGGAAGAGTGATAAGTGTCCAGAGGGAAAAGAGGAGTTCTACAGGTGCTGTCTGAAGAGGTGAGTCTTGAGGAAGCGCCGGAAGGTGGTCAGGGACTGGGCAGTCCTGACATCTGTAGGAAGGTCGTTCCACCACTGCGGAGCAAGGGTGGAGAAGGAGCAGGCTCTGGAGGCAGGGGAGCGTAGAGGAGGTAGAGCCAGTATCCTTGCCCAGGCGGAGCGGAGAGGTCGAGTGGGGGTGTAGGGAGAGATGAGGGTCTGGAGGTAGCTGGGTGCAGTCTGGTCAAGGCATCTGTAGGCTTGTACAAGAGTCTTGAACTGGATGCGAGCAGTGATCGGGAGCCAGTGGAGCGAGCGGAGTAGTGGAGTAGCGTGGGCGAAGCGAGGCAGAGAGAACACCAGGCGAGCAGCAGAGTTCTGGATGAGCTGGAGCGGACGGGTGGCGGACGCAGGGAGGCCAGCCAGGAGGGAGTTGCAGTAGTCTAGGCGGGAGAGTACCAGGTCCTGGACAAGGAGCTGGGTGGCGGAGTTGGTGAGGAAGGGTCGGATTCTTCGTATGTTGCTCAGGAAGAATCGGCAAGTGCGTGCCAGAGTGGAGATGTGCTGGGAATAAGAGAGACAGGGGTCCAGGGTGACTCTGAGGTTCTTAGCTGAGGAGGAGGGAGAGAGTGTGGTAGATTCCTGAGGAATGGAGATAGAGAGATCAGAGGAGGGGGAGGAGGAGGAGGGAAAGAAAAGGAGGTCAGATTTAGAGAGGCTGAGTTTGAGGTGAAGCGAGTGCATCCAGGAGGAGATCGCAGACAGACAGGTAGAGATACGGGTAGAGATAGAGATATGGATTATGTGTTTAATATATTTTAACATTAGCCAGCCTCCACTTATAAGCCTCTGTGACATCAGTCAGGACAGACAAGACTGACAGGTGCTGCTGATCTGTGACATCAGTCAGGACAGACAAGACTGATAGGTGCTGCTGATCTGTGTCCAGCTGTTATCTGGATGGCATCCGTTCCATGAAAAAGAAGGGCTAGTGTAGCCTTTACAGGTATAGCGTGACTGCGGGCTGTTTGTGATTCTAAATCAGACTGAAGCAGATCACACAGCTCTGTCACAGCGCTGCTATGCGATCTGTATCTACGCATAACTTGTTTTATAGTTAGATCTAGAAATGTCTGACGGGGATGAAATATTCTGGGTTCAGTGTAGGGTCGTGTTTTCCTCCTCCCTTCCCTCTCGTGCTGCAGTCGCAGAATTGGAAGCGCTTCGATATTCTCCTTTGTAGATTACAGCTCAGTCCTGTCAGCGGTCACAGTTTAAATAAGACACGAGAGGGACATGTCTTAATTAGCGACTGTATTTGAGTGTTTTGCACATAAGACGTTATTTGCAAAATAGAACCAATTATGAATTTCCATTGCTTAACAAGCTGTAATGCGTGTGTATTTTCAAAAAAGCGCAAAGCCTACAATTCCATTGCGGCTGCACTGACTTTTGAAAATATATTTTGCAACTTATCTGGAGTCGCAAAGGTGTTTTGCGATCTGTTTTTTCCTCTGCCCCTTTTGAAAATCAGCCTGAAATTGTCATTCTTTGTGGAAAGCAGGTGAAATGTATATCAAACTTAACTCCAGGGTGTAGGTAGGTATCACATATGGTGAGATGTATTCGAATGGACGCTCTAAGATGAAGAGTTCAACCGCGTTCTTACCCCTGCATGCATTTGTTTCTTCGTTTAATCTTTGAGAATGGACAGTACCGAACTGTCCACTACATAATATACAGTACTGGACTACTGGGATCCGATCCGAATTCACTGGAGTCGGATCATAAGGTGGTGTTGTTGTAAGCGGATCTGGATCAAGCTCAACTGATCTGTAATCTTGATCCAATTCGGGAGCTACACGTGGTGTAACTATGGAAACTGACCAACGAGAAGCGAACATGTTTGTGGCGCGAAGTTTCACTACCCCAGCTCTCAAATATGTATCCAGCCTGAGATGACAGTAATGTTACGAAGAAATGGCAAATAAAAATAATAATATGAATATGTGTCGATTACGCCACTCTTAAAAATGAAAGTGGGCACATTATTAAAGAAATCTTTTCGATATGTTTTTGTAGCTAGTCGGTTGTTAGCGAGGCGGCCCTGCTGTATCAGTGCTGTGTCAAGGGGAGTGCTGCTCTTCTCCTGGCAGTGATTCAGTGTGTTTGGGTTCCAGGTGGTGAAGCCGGGTGTGGAGCGCAGGCGCAGGGCTCGGATAAACCAGTCTGTGGAGCAGCTCAAAGAAATGCTTCTGAAGAACAACAAACTGGTAAGGGCTGTGTCGGGGTGTGTGTGGGGGGTGTCAGTGTGTGTGTGTGGGTGTGTGTGTGTGTGTGTGGGGGGTGTCAGTGTGTGTGTGGGGGGGTGTCAGTGCGTGTGTGGGGGGGTGTCAGTGTGTGTGTGGGGGGGTGTCAGTGTGTGTGTGTGGGGGGTGTCAGTGTGTGTGTGGGGGGGTGTCAGTGCGTGTGTGGGGGGTGTCAGTGTGTGTGTGTGGGGGGTGTCAGTGTGTGTGTGTGGGGGGTGTCAGTGCGTGTGTGGGGGGGTGTCAGTGTGTGTGTGGGGGGGTGTCAGTGTGTGTGGGGGTGTGTGTGTGTGTGTGTGTGGGGGGGGGTCAGTGTGTGTGTGGGGGGGTGTCAGTGTGTGTGTGTGGGGGGGTGTCAGTGTGTGGGGGTGGGGGTGTGTGTGTGTGTGTGGGGGGGGGTGTCAGTGTGTGTGTGTGGGGGGGTGTCAGTGCGTGTGTGGGGGGGTGTCAGTGTGTGTGTGGGGGGTGTCAGTGTGTGTGTGGGGGGTGTCAGTGCGTGTGTGGGGGGGTGTCAGTGTGTGTGGGGGGGGGTGTCAGTGTGTGTGTGTGGGTGTGTGTGTGTGTGGGGGGGGGTCAGTGTGTGTGTGTGGGGGGGGTCAGTGTGTGTGTGTGGGGGGGTGTCAGTGTGTGGGGGTGGGGGTGTCAGTGTGTGGGGGTGGGGGGTGTCAGTGTGTGTGTGTGGGGGAGTGTCAGTGTGTGTGTGGGGGGGTGTCAGTGTGTGTGTGTGTGGTGGGGTGTCAGTGTGTGTGTGGGGGGTGTCAGTGTGTGTGTGGAGGGGGTGTCAGTGTGTGTGTGGTGGGGTGTCGGGGTGTGGGGGGTGTAAGTGTAAATGCAGTGCTCTGTGTGTGTGAGGGGGGGTGGGAGGGGGGTGTCGGTGTGTGTGGGGGGGGTCGGTGTGTGGGGGGTGTAAGTGTGAATGCAGTGCTCTGTGTGTGTGAGGGGGGGTGGGAGGGGGGTGTCAGTGTGTGTGTGGGGGTGTCATTGTGTGTGTGTGGGGGTGTGTGTGTGTGTGGAGGGTGTGTGTGTGTGTGGGGGGTGTCAGTGTGTGTGGGGGTGTCAGTGTGTGTGTGTGGGGGGGTGTCAGTGTGTGTGTGTGGGGGGTGTCAGTGTGTGTGTGGGGGGGGTGTCAGTTTGTGTGTGGGGGGGTGTCAGTGTGTGTGTGGGGGGGTGTCAGTGTGTGTGTGTGGGGGGTGTCAGTGTGTGTGTGTGGGGGGGTGTCAGTGTGTGTGGAGGGGTGTGTGTGTGTGGGGGGTGTCGGGGTGTGGGGGGTGTAAGTGTGAATGCAGTGCTCTGTGTGGGAGGGGGGGTGGGGGAGTGAGAGGGGTGTATCTGTGTGTGTGTGTGTGTGGGGTGGTTGTCGGTGTGTCAGGGGGGTGTCTGTTGGGGTGTGTGTCTGTGTGTGTGTGGGGGGGGTGTCGGTGTGTGAGGGGGGTGCCGGTGGGGAAGGGGGTGTCAGTGTGTCTGTGTGGGGGGGGTGTCAGTGTGTGTGGGGGTATGTGTGTGTGGGGGGTGTCGGGGTGTGGGGGGTGTCAGTGTGTGTGTGGGGGGGGTGTCAGTGTGTGTGTGTGGGGGGGGTGTCAGTGTGTGTGGGGGTGTGTGTGTGTGGGGGGTGTAAGTGTGAATGCAGTGCTCTGTGTGTGTGGGGGGGGGTGGGAGGGGCGGGTGGGGGAGTGAGAGGGGTGTATCTGTGTGTGTGTGTGTGTGTGGGGGTGGTGTCGGTGTGTGAGGGGGGTGTCTGTGGGGGGGGGGTGTCTGTGTGTTTGGGGGGGGGTGTCGGTGGGTGTGTGTGTGTGGGGGGGATCGGGGGGTCAGTGTGTGTGTGTCAGTGTGAATGCAGTGCTGTGTGTGTGTGTGTGGAGGGGGGTGTCGTGGGGGTGTGTGTCTGTGTGGGGGGGTATCGGTGTGTGTGGGGGGTGTCAGTGTTTGTGTGTCAGTGTGAATGCAGTGCTGTGTGTGTGGAGGGGGGGTCGTGGGGGTGTGTGTCTGTGTGGGGGTGGTATCGGTGTGTGTGTGTCAGTGTGAATGCAGTGCTGTGTGTGTGGTGGGGGGGTCGTGGGGGTGTGTGTCTGTGTGGGGGTGGTATCGGTGTGTGTGTGGGGGTGTGGGGGGTGTCAGTGTTTGTGTGTTAGTGTGAATGCAGTGCTGTGTGTGTGTGTGTGGAAGGGGGGTCGTGGGGGTGTGTGGGGGGGGGTTGGGGGGGTGTCAGTGTGTGTGTGTTAGTGTGAATGCAGTGCTGTGTGTGGGGGGGTCAGTGTGTGTGTGTCAGTGTGAATGCAGTGCTGTGTGTGTGTGTGTGTGTGTGTGTGTGTCAGTGTGAATGCAGTGCTGTGTGTGTGTGGAGGGGGGGTCGTGGGGGTGTGTGTCTGTGTGGGGGGGGTATCGGTGTGTGTGTGTCAGTGTGAATGCAGTGCTGTGTGTGTGGAGGGGGGGTCGTGGGGGTGTGTGTCTGTGTGGGGGTGGTATCGGTGTGGGGGTGTGGGGGGTGTCAGTGTTTGTGTGTTAGTGTGAATGCAGTGCTGTGTGTGTGTGTGTGTGGAAGGGGGGTCGTGGGGGTGTGTGGGGGGGTGTCAGTGTGTGTGTGTTAGTGTGAATGCAGTGCTGTGTGTGGGGGGGTCAGTGTGTGTGTGTCAGTGTGAATGCAGTGCTGTGTGTGTGTGTGTGTGTGTGTGTCAGTGTGAATGCAGTGCTGTGTGTGTGTGGAGGGGGGGTCGTGGGGGTGTGTGTCTGTGTGGGGGGGGTATCGGTGTGTGTGTGTCAGTGTGAATGCAGTGCTGTGTGTGTGGAGGGGGGGTCGTGGGGGTGTGTGTCTGTGTGGGGGTGGTATCGGTGTGTGTGTGGGGGTGTGGGGGGTGTCAGTGTTTGTGTGTTAGTGTGAATGCAGTGCTGTGTGTGTGTGTGTGGAAGGGGGGTCGTGGGGGTGTGTGGGGGGGGTTGGGGGGGTGTCAGTGTGTGTGTGTTAGTGTGAATGCAGTGTGTGTGTGTCAGTGTGAATGCAGTGCTGTGTGTGTGTGTGTGTGTGTGTGTCAGTGTGAATGCAGTGCTGTGTGTGTGTGGAGGGGGGGTCGTGGGGGTGTGTGTCTGTGTGGGGGGGGTATCGGTGTGTGTGTGTCAGTGTGAATGCAGTGCTGTGTGTGTGTGTGTGTGTGGAGGGGGGGGTCGTGGGGGTGTGTGTCTGTGTGGGGGGGTATCGGTGTGTATGTGGGGGTGTGGGGGGTGTCAGTGTTTGTGTGTCAGTGTGAATGCAGTGCTGTGTGTGTGTGTGTGGAGGGGGGGTCGTGGGGGTGTGGGGGTGTGTGGGGGGGGTTGGTGTGAATGCAGCGCTGAACTACAGAAATCCTACATGCCCCGTAGTCCTCCCACAGAATGTCAAGCCCCACTGCTACCTGTAACTCCAAAGGATTATGGGGGATGTAGTTTGTATGCATCTTCAGCCTTTCATCAACTATAGAAAGAAAGAATAGAAAATAAATGTTATAGATTGTAAGGTAAAATATGAGTTTAAATAAGCTTTTATTATTATTTCAGTTAAAATAGAATGATATTTAAAATATTATTATTATTATTATTATTATTATTGTAATTGTTACTATTGGTTTATTATATGTAAATACTATTTTTTACACACTAGAGCACTGATACTCTTAACAGTTTTACTTGATAAATTAATATTCATGATATTCTTCTCTTTCAGAAATGTCTTCAGCCTCGGATAGAGAAAGCTGACATTCTTGAAATGACGCTTCAGTACATCCGAGAGCACAGCATGACAAGTGAGCAGGGTGCAGGGCACGGAGAGAGATAGAGAGAGGGGGACACAGAGACAGAGAGGGCACTGAGAGAGAGAGAGGGTGGGGGCACAGAGAGAGGGGGACACAGAGAAAGAGAGGGCACTGAGAGAGAGAGAGGGTGGGGGCACAGAGAGAGGGGGACACAGAGACAGAGAGGGCACTGAGAGAGAGAGAGGGTGGAGGGCACAGAGAGAGGGGGGCACAGAGACAGAGAGGGCACTGAGAGAGAGAGAGGGTGGGGCACAGAGAGAGGGGGACACAGAGAGAGAGAAAGAGAGAGAGAGACGGTGGAGGGCACAGAGAGAGGGGGACACAGAGACAGAGAGGGCACTGAGAGAGAGAGAGGGTGGGGGCACAGAGAGAGGGGGACACAGAGACAGAGAGGGCACTGAGAGAGAGAGAGGGTGGGGGCACAGAGAGAGGGGGACACAGAGACAGAGAGGGCACTGAGAGAGAGAGAGGGTGGAGGGCACAGAGAGAGGGGGACACAGAGACAGAGAGGGCACTGAGAGAGAGAGAGGGTGGAGGGCACAGAGAGAGGGGGACACAGAGACAGAGAGGGCACTGAGAGAGAGAGAGAGAGAGAGAGAGACGGTGGAGGGCACAGAGAGAGGGGGCACAGAGATAGAGAGGGCACTGAGAGAGAGAGAGAGAGAGAGAGAGAGAGAGAGAGAGAGAGACGGTGGAGGGCACAGAGAGAGGGGGACACAGAGATAGAGAGGGCACTGAGAGAGATAGAGAGAGGGTTAAGTGACTTAGTTAAGTGACTATTAAGTGACTCTGCAGCTGATGCATATTTTTGTTTTTATCATGCCAATTTGAATTTGAGAGAGGGTGGAGGGCACTGAGAGAGAGTACAGCGTGACAGGTGAGAAGTGGGGTTTTCCATTCTCTCAGGTAGTTTTATCTGCAGGCATACAAGCTTCCTCCTTGAGGCTTTCTGTCACTCTCATGTGAGGCAGACAGACAGGCAGGCAGGCAGACAGACAGACAGGCAGGCAGACAGGCAGGCAGGCAGACAGACAGGCAGGCAGGCGTCTTCCTGCTACTACCTGCAGCAGCGGGGGGTATGATAGCAGCGCCATGCTGTGGAAACTGATTATCAGTCCACGCTTGTGATATAAGAACTCAGCATTTCATTATTAACTATTCTTACTCCTGTCCTCCAGGGGGCTCCACTGACTCTGATTTCCAGGCTGGCTTCCAGCACTGCCTCTTGCTTACCCATCACTTCCTGTCTACCACCGGCCACTTCCTGTCCAACACTGTTTCCCCAGCAACAAAAACCAGGCAACTCCAGTGTCAGCAAAAATGGCTAACGTTGGCAACAAACAATGGGAACGCACGCCTGCCTGTGGCCATGGAAACCATCACAAAGCTAAACCCAGAATCCTCTTCTCTTTCAACATGCAACATTCCAAACAGCCAATCGGCTACCTCCAGTTTGTCCCACACTACTTCCTGTTATAATTCATCTAAAGTAGCCCCACTTCCTGTGAGACTGAACAAAAGGATGCAGCAACTTCCTGTGGTACAAGAAGTCCATTGGAGGCCTTGGTAGCCATGGAAACTGAAATTAAATTTTATGGGAGATTTTCTATTAGAAAATCTACTTCAACGCTACACTGGACTGTACTGCTTGCACTAACCACAAGAGGGTGCTGATCTGCCCAATACAAGAAGATGATGTAGAAATACAGACCCCACAATGCACCAGGGTAGGACACACTCACTCTGAATGCCAGGAGGGTTAAGCAGGTGTGGGAAATGTAGTGGTTGTAATGTTTGTGTTGTGGTTTCAATTCATTTCATTGTTTTTGTTGTGATGATTTTCAATGTGTGCTGTGACCTTGTGACTTTTGTTTAAATTTGATTTGAATACATTTTTTTTTTTAAAGTATGTTTTAACATATTTGAGTTTTATCGCTGTATGTGGTGGTGGTGGTGGTGTTGTTGTTGTTGTTGTTGTTGTTGTTATTATTATTATTATTATTATTATTATTATTATTATTATTATCCTCATGATTTTGGTTTTGTACTTTGCATTCCTTTCAGATCCTGCCTGCACTAAACCAATGCTAATATTAACTATTCTGTGTATCTCTCTGTCCAAACACTGAACATTTATTGGAAATACAATATTTATTTTTTCTGATTCATTTCTCTGAAATCTCTTCCTCTCCTCTTCTATCCATCTCCTCTCCTCTCTTACTATCCTCTCCCTCTCTCCCCACTTCAGTTCCAGTTGATTTACCTTCAGGCACAGCAAGTGTTATTAGTGGGGCTTGCTTATTATTCTTTGACACGCTACTCCTCTTACACCGTTTAAGCTAGAAACACCGTTCAAACTTTAAAACATTCTAAAGCTCCCCATTGTTTAAAAACTCCCAGACTTCCAACATTCTATTTACTGTAAACGATTTAACTTTTGACACAAATCAGCTACTTTGACCACTTTCCCAACAAGTAAGACAAATACTTAGAGTAAATGAAATCTTCCTCTACTTCTCAGCTATTCAAATCTGAAATAACTTTTACCAATCAAGAGGTACATCTGTTTTAGTAACTGCACCAACTAAATTTTCTCTAACTTTTTATAAACAACTGAAATTTTGACCACTTTCCCTAAAGTATATAAAATGGGAAAACCCGGTGGGGAGCACGACGGACGAAATTGAAATGGTGGAAATGACAAATGACTGCTTCCTAACGCAATTTGTCAAGGCACCGACTAGAGGGGAGGCATGCCTTGATTTAGTCTTTTCAAATAATGAAGACAGAATAACTAAAACAGAGGTCAGAGAGCCATTGGCAAACTCAGACCACAACATGGTCTCATTTGAAATATTTTTTAAAACCCCCAAACTAATGACTAAAGCTAAGGTTTACAATTTTAGAAAAGCAAACTACGAAGGTATGAAACAGAGACTAACAGAAGTAGATTGAAATAAAATAGAGAAAACATCCCGAGAAAAATGATGGCTGTTTTTTAAAAATGTAGTACTAGAGGCACAAAACAATTACATCCCAAAAGTAGACAAATCTACATCTAAAACAAAATGGCCAAAATGGTTTAATAGATCAATTAAAAAAATATTCAGCGAAAAAAGGCACTTTACAGAGCGTTTAAAAGGGACCAAAAACAAAGTACACAGAAAGAGTACTTGGAACTGCAAACACAAGTCAAAAAGGAAGTTAGAAAGGCCAAGAGAGAGATAGAAATCAATATTGCTAAGGGGGCTAAAACCAATTCCAAAATATTTTTCCAATATTATAACAGCAAGAGAACATTCAAAGAGGAGGTTAAATGTCTAAGAGACACAAATGGCAAAATCATAGATGAAGAAAAAAAAATAGCAAATATATTAAATGATTACTTCTCACAGGTTTTTACAAAGGAGGACACGGACAACATGCCCCACATGTCGACCTGTTCCTATCCAAATTTAAATAACTTCAGCATAACAGAGGCAGAAGTGTTAAAGGGACTAGGAGCTCTTAAAATAAACAAATCACCTGGGCCAGATGAGATCCTTCCAATAGTACTCAAAGAAATGAAAGAAGTTATTTACAAACCGCTAACCAAGATCATGCAACAGTCTCATGACACAGGGGTTGTACCGACAGACTGGAAAATAGCAAACGTAATACCAATCCACAAAAAGGGAGGCAAAACCGAACCAGGTAACTACAGACCAATAAGCCTGACTTCTATTATATGTAAACTTATGGAAACTATAATAAGATCCAAAATGGAAAATTACCTATATGGTAACAATATCCTGGGAGACAGTCAGCATGGTTTTAGGAAAGGGAGATCGTGTCTAACTAACCTACTTGACTTTTTTGAGGATGCAACATTGAAAACGGATAACTGCAAAGCATACGACATGGTTTATTTAGATTTCCAGAAAGCTTTTGACAAAGTCCCACATAAAAGATTAATTATCAAACTGAACGCAGTAGGGATTCAAGGAAATGCATTCACCTGGATTAGGGAGTGGTTAACAGGTAGAAAACAGAAAGTACTGATTAGAGGAGAAACCTCGAAATGGAGTGAGGTAACCAGTGGTGTACCACAGGGATCAGTATTAGGTCCTCTGCTATTCCTAATCTACATTAATGATTTAGATTCTGGTATAGTAAGTAAACTCGTTAAATTTGCAGACGACACAAAAATAGGAGGAGTGGCAAACACTGTTGCAGCAGCAAAGGTCATTCAAAATGATCTAGATGGGCTGAATGGCCTCCTCTCGTTTGTAAACTTTCTTATGTTCTTAAGGCAAGCCCCACAACTTTACTTGTAAAGTTACCATCTAGTTATTGTTATTATTATTAATATTTATTTCTTAGCAGATGCCCTTATCCAGGCGACTTGCAGTCGTAAACAAAAAATACATTTCAAGAATCACAGTACAAGTATTAATACAATTAAGAGCAAGATAAAACACAATTACTTCGCATCTAGCAAGTAAAAGTATATGACAAAATACGATTCAATATCGAGCAGATACACCCTATACACCCTCCCTCATTACCACCTCCCTCCCTCCCCCTATACACCCCCCCTCATTACCACCTCCCTCCCCTATACATCCACCCTCATTACCACCTCCCTCCCCTATACATCCACCCTCATTACCACCTCCCTCATTACCACCTCCCTCCCCTATACATCCTCCCTCATTACCACCTCCCTCCCTCCCCTATACACCCCCCCTTATTACCACCTCCCTCCCCTATACATCCTCCCTCATTACCACCTCCCTCCCTCCCCTATACACCCCCCCCTCATTACCACCTCCCTCCCCTATACATCCACCCTCATTACCACCTCCCTCCCCTATACATCCACCCTCATTACCACCTCCCTCATTACCACCTCCCTCCCCTATACATCCTCCCTCATTACCACCTCCCTCCCCTATACACCCTCCCTCATTACCACCTCCCTCCCCTATACATCCACCCTCATTACCACCTCCCTCCCCTATACATCCACCCTCATTACCACCTCCCTCCCCTATACACCCTCCCTCATTACCACCTCCCTCCCCTATACATCCACCTCATTACCACCTCCCTCCCTATACATCCACCTTCATTACCACCTCCCTCCCCTATACATCCTCCCTCATTACCACCTCCCACCCTCCCCTATACATCCTCCGCTCATTACCACCTCCCTCCCCTATACACCCTCCCTCATTACCACCTCCCTCCCCTATACACCCTCCCTCATTACCACCTCCCTCCCCTATACACCCTCCCTCATTACCACCTCCATCCCTCCCCTATACAACCTCCCTCATTACCACCTCCCTCCCTCCCCTATACATCCTCCCTCATTACCACCCTCCCTCCTTCCCCTATACATCCTCCCTCATTACCACCTCCCTCCCTCCCCTATACATCCTCCCTCATTACCACCTCCCTCCCTCCCCTATACTACCCTCCCTCATTACCACCTCCCTCCCCTATACACCCTCCCTCATTACCACCTCCATCCCTCCCCTATACACCCTCCCTCATTACCACCTCCCTCCCTCCCCTATACATCCTCCCTCATTACCACCTCCTCCCTATACACCCTCCCTCATTACCACCTCCCTCCCCTATACACCCTCCCTCATTACCACCTCCATCCCTCCCCTATACAACCTCCTCATTACCACCTCCCTCCCTCCCCTATACATCCTCCCTCATTACCACCTCCCCTCCCTCCCCTATACACCCCCCCTCATTACCACCTCCCTCCCCTATACATCCACCCTCATTACCACCTCCCTCCCCTATACATCCACCCTCATTACCACCTCCCTCATTACCACCTCCCTCCCCTATACATCCTCCCTCATTACCACCTCCCTCCCCTATACACCCTCCCTCATTACCACCTCCCTCCCCTATACATTCACCCTCATTACCACCTCCCTCCCCTATACATCCACCCTCATTACCACCTCCCTCATTACCACCTCCCTCCCCTATACATCCTCCCTCATTACCACCTCCCTCCCCTATACACCCTCCCTCATTACCACCTCCCTCCCCTATACATCCACCCTCATTACCACCTCCCTCCCCTATACATCCACCCTCATTAACCACCTCCCTCCCCTATACATCTACCCTCATTACCACCTCCCTCCCCTCCCCTATACATCATCCCTCATTACCACCTCCCTCCCCTATACACCCTCCACATTACCACCTCCCTCCCCTATACACCCTCCCCTCATTACCACCTCCCTCCCCTATACACCCTCCCTCATTACCACCTCCCTCCCTCCCCTATACATCCTCCCTCATTACCACCTCCCTCCCTCCCCTACACACCCTCCCTCATTACCACCTCCCTCCCCTACACACCCTCCCTCATTACCACCTCCCTCCCCTATACACCCTCCCCTCATTACCACCTCCATCCCTCCCCTATACACCCTCCCTCATTACCACCTCCCTCCCTCCCCTATACACCCTCCTCTCATTACCACCTCCTTCCCCTATACACCCTCCCTCATTACCACCTCCCTCCCTCCCCTATACACCCTCCCTCATTACCACCTCCCTCCCTCCCCTATACATCCTCCCCTCATTACCACCTCCCTCCCTCCCCTACACACCCTCCCTCATTACCACCTCCCTCCCTCCCCTATACACCCTCCCTCATTACCACCTCCCTCCCCTATACACCCTCCCTCCTCATTACCACCTCCATCCCTCCCCTATATACCTCCCTCATTACCACCTCCCTCCCTCCCCTATACACCCTCCCTCATTACCACCTCCCTCCCCTATACACCCTCCCTCATTACCACCTCCATCCCTCCCCTATACACCCTCCCTCATTACCACCTCCCTCCCTCCCCTATACATCCACCCTCATTACCACCTCCCTCCCCTATACATCCTCCCTCATTACCACCTCCCTCCCTCCCCTATACATCCTCCCTCATTACCACCTCCCTCCCCCTATACACCCTCCCTCATTACCACCTCCCTCCCCTATACACCCTCCCTCATTACCACCTCCATCCCTCCCCTATACACCCTCATTACCACCTCCCTCCCCCTATACACCCTCCCTCATTACCACCTCCCTCACTCCCCCTATACACCCTCCCTCATTACCACCTCCCTCCCCTATACACCCTCCCTCATTACCACCTCCATCCCTCCCCTATACACCCTCCCTCATTACCACCTCCCTCCCCTATACACCCTCTCTCATTACCACCTCCCTCCCTCCTCTATACAACTTCCCTCATTACCACCTCCCACCCTCCCCTATACACCCCCCCTCATTACCACCTCCCTCCCCTATACATTATTATTATTATTATTATTATTTATTTCTTAGCAGACGCCCTTATCCAGGGCGACTTACAATCGCAAGCAAATACAAATACATTCAAGTGTTACAATACAAGTCATACAATAAGAGCAAGAAATACAATAATTTTTTTTCAAGTGTGACAAACCACAATTCAATAATACAGCAGATAATAGTGAAAGTTACATCAGGATATGATTAAATAGTGATAGTTACATCAGGATATGATTAAGTACAAAATACTACAGGTTAAAACACTTGGCAGATTACAATATTCTGAAGTACAGGATTAAATGTAGTAAAATAGGGGGCAGATAAGAGCAAAATAAAGCATATTTAAATGAAGGGGTGATAGTGTCCCAGGATACAACAGAGGAGTTCTACAGGTGCTGTTTGAAGAGGTGAGTCTTAAGGAGGCGCCGGAATGTGGTCAGGGACTGGGCAGTCCTGACATCTGTAGGAAGGTCATTCCACCACTGCGGAGCAAGGGTGGAGAAGGAGCGGGCTCTGGAGGCAGGGAGCGTAGCGGAGGTAGAGCCAGTCTTCTAGTGCAGGCGGAGCGGAGATGTCGAGTGGGGGTGTAGGGAGAGATGAGGGTCTGGAGGTAGCTGGATGCAGTCTGGTCAAGGCATCTGTAGGCTAGTACAAGAGTCTTGAACTGGATGCGAGCGGTGATCGGGAGCCAGTGGAGCGCGCGGAGTAGTGGAGTAGCGTGGGCGAAGCGAGGCAGAGAGAACACCAGGTGGGCAGCAGAGTTCTGGATGAGCTGGAGCGGGAACGGGTGGTGGACGCAGGGAGGGCCAGCCAGGAGGGGAGTTGCAGTAGTCTAGGCGGGAGAGTACCAGGTCCTGGACCAGGAGCTGGGTAGCATAGTTGGTGAGGAAGGGTCGGATTCTTCGGATGTTGCTCAGGAAGAATTGGCAAGTGCGTGCCAGAGTGGAGATGTGCTGGGAATAGAGAGGCAGGGGTCCAGGGTGACTCCAAGGTTCTTAGCGGAGGAAGAGGGAGAGAGTGTGGTAGATTCCAGAGGAACAGAGATAGAGAGATCAGAGGAGGGGGAGGAGGAGGGAAAGAAAAGGAGGTCAGATTTAGAGAGGTTGAGTTTGAGGTGATGCGAGTGCATCCAGGAGGAAATAGCAGACAGACAGGTAGAGATACGGGAGGAGATGGTGGAGTCAGAGGTGGGGAAGGAGAGGAAAATCTGAGCATCATCAGCATAGAAATGGTATGAGAAACCATAGGATGCGATGAGGGGGCCCAGGGAGCGGGGTTGTAGAGAGAGAACAGGAGAGGACCCAAGACTGACCCTTGGGGGACTCCAGTTAAGAGAGGGTGAGGTGTGGAGGTTGCTCCATGCCAGGTTACCTGGTAAGTGCGGTTGGAGAGGTAGGAGGAGAACCAGGCCAGAGCAGTGCCAGAGATCCCAGGTCAGCAAGAGATGATAGTAGAATAGAGTGATCAACAGTGTCAAAGGCAGCAGAGAGGTCGAGGAGAATTAGGACAGAGGAGAGAGAGGCAGCTCGGGCACACTTAAGTGAGTTGGTGACAGACAGGAGGTGCGGTTTCAGTGGAGTGAGCAGAGCGGAAGCCAGATTGGAGAGGGTCAAGCAGAGAGTGGTTGGACAGGAAAGCAGAGAGCTGGCGGTGTACAGTCCACTCGAGGGTTTTGGAGAGGAAGGGTAGGAGGGAGACAGGATGGTAGCTCTGGAGGGAGGTGGGGTCGAGGGTAGGTTTTTTTCAGAGGGGAGTGATAGAGGCTTTTTTGAAGGCAGAGGGAAAGATGCCAGAAAGTAGAGAGGTGTTGAGGAGGGAGGAGATGAAGGGGAGTAGAGCAGGAGCAGCAGCTTGAAAGAGGTGAGTGGGGAGGGGGTCCAAGGCACACGTGGTGGGTTTGTGACCCTGGAGCAGGGAGGAGAGGTCAGAGTCTGAGAGGGGCAAGAAGGTGGAGAGGGAGGGCGAGTTAGTAGGGGATGTAGTGGGTGTAGGGGTTGGAGCAGGAGGGGGTGCGGGGGAGGGAGAAGTGTTAAAGAGTTTGCGGATATCTGAGATTTTAGAAGAGAAGAAGGAGGCAAAGTCGTCAGGGGAGATAGAGGAGGGAGGAGGAGGGGGGGAGGGTTTAGGAGGGAGGAGAAGGTAGAGAATAGTTTACGTGGGTTGTTAGTGGAGGCTTGGATTACAGATTGGAAATAAGCACATTTAGCAGAGGAGAGAGTAGAGGAGAAGGAGGAGAGGAGAGTGCAGTAAAGGTCTAGGGCAGCAGGGAGTTTGGTTTCTCTTCCATTTCTTTTCAGCAGATCGCAGTGTGATTCTTGCTGAGCGGAGCACAGAGGAGAGCCAGGGATGGGGAGGGGGAGGGGCGAGCAGGTCGGGAGGTGAGGGGACAGAGGGAGTCGAGGGAGGAGGTGAGTGAGGAGAAGAGGGTGGAGGTAGCAGAGTCTACAGAGAGTTGTGAAAAGGAGTCGATAGGAGGGAGGTGAGAGAGAGCAGTGGAGGCAAGGACAGAAGGGGGAGAGAGAGCGGAGGTTACGGCGAGAGGTGACAGTGGGGGTAGGAGGAGCAGGGAGAGGGGGGAGAGACAGAGAAAAGAGATGAAATAGTGATCAGAGAGGTTCCAGGGGGGTGACAGAGAGGTTGGAGGGGCAGCAGGCCCTGGAGAAGGTGAGGTCCAGTTGACGGCCAGCTTTGTGGGTAGGAGGGGACGGAGAGAGACAGAAGTCGAAGGAGTGAAGGAGAGGGAGGAATCCAGCAGAGTGGCTGGGGTTGGAGAGATGGATGTTGAAGTCACCCAACAGGACAGTCGGGGTAGACAGAGAGGGGAGGGAGGAGAGTAGATAGTCGAGTTCATCCAGAAAGTGAGTGAGAGGCCCAGGGGGGCGGTACAGAACAATGAGCAGGAGTGAACAGGGAGAGGTTAGTTGGACTGCATGAAATTCAAAGGTACTGACAGAGAGGGAGGTGAGATCGGAGGGGACAGAAAAGAGTAAGGAGGGAGAGAGGAGAAGACCCGTCCCACCTCCCCGTCCAGTGAGACGCGGGGTATGGGACAGGACGTAGAGAGAGGACAGGGCAGCAGGAGTAACAGTGTTATCAGGGGACAGCCAGGTTTCAGTAAGAGCAAGGAAATCGAGCGAGAGGTGGGAGGCAAGGCAGAGATGAAATCAGCTTTGTTAGCAGAAGAGTGACAGTTCCAGAGTGCACCAGAGAGTGTGCGGGAGGGGGGGAGAGAGGCAGAGAAATGAGGTTAGAGGGGTTGGAAGAGCAGCAGCGGAGGGAGGGCAGAGGACGAGGACGGGAGGACAGAACAGGGATGTGAGAGACAGTCATAGCAGGACAAACAAGACAAAAGGCACAGTAGGAGCAGTGGGGTGGAGGATACAGACCTGACTAGTAGATGGTTTCTTCCAGAGCACTGTTAGGTTCGGATCTATTCGACCAGTGTCTTAGTGCAGGCCTCCCTTGCTGGACTCCCACAGCTAGACTCCCGGCTCTTTTGTTGAGGCTCTTCGGTTTGCTGGCGCTTCTTGCTGGCGCTAAAATAAGCTGCTTGAATAAATGTTACACCTGCTTGGCAAAAGAACCAACTAAACTGTGTGGAAACCAATCAAATAGCAAAATCAACTGCTAATCAATTTAGCCACTCACCCTGGTACTAATCACACACTAACTCAGCCAATTCAAACACCACCTTACAATGTCACCAAATGTAGTTAGTTACAATTACTAAAAGCAGGAACTTATCTATCTGCCTCTGTCCCTGGTTACCTATACATCCTCCCTCATTACCACCTCCCTCCCCTATACACCCTCCCTCATTACCACCTCCCTCCCTCCCCTATATACCCTCCCTCCTCTATACACCCTCCCTCATTACCACCTCCCTCCCCTATACACCCTCCCTCATTACCACCTCCCTCCCTCCCCTATATACCCTCCCTCCTCTATACACCCTCCCTCATTACCTCCCTCCCCTATACATCCTCCCTCATTACCACCTCCCTCCCCTATTACACCCTCCCTCATTACCACCTCCCTCCCCTATACACCCTCCCTCATTACCACCTCCCTCCCTCCCCTATATACCCTCCCTCCTCTATACACCCTCCCTCATTACCTCCCTCCCCTATACATCCTCCCTCATTACCTCCCTCCCCTATACACCCTCCCTCATTACTTCCCTCCCCTATACACCTCCCTCATTATTATTATTATTATTATTATTATTATTATTATTATCATTTATTTCTTAGCAGACGCCCTTATCCAGGGTGACTTGCAGTCGTAAACAAAAAATACATTTCAAGAATCACAGTACAAGTAATAATACAATTAAGAGCAAGATCAAATACAATGACTGGTTCTAGCAAGTACAAGTATATGACAAAATACGATTCAATAACGGAGCAGATAACAGTGTCCGTGATAGTTACATCAGGATATTATTAAATACAATATACTACAGATTAAATGACACTTGACAGATTACAGTACTCTAAAGTACAGGATTAAATGCAGCCCCTGCTCTGTGGGTGACAGCAGGACCAGGTCATCTGCATAGAGCAGGAATTTAATTTCTGTCATCTAGAGTGAGTCCAGGGGCTGCAGACTGATCCAGCACTGTAGCCAGCTTGTTGATATAGATGTTGAACAGTGTTGGACTCAGACTGCAGCCCTGCCTCTCTCCACAACCTTGGGTGAAAAACTATTCTTTGGTTGTCAATTTTCATACAACACTTACTCTCTGTGTAGTAATGATGTCATAGACTTCACCCCCTACACCGTTTTCATGAATTCAGAGGAATAGACCTGGATGCCAGATTGGGTCAAATGCTTTTTTTAAATCTATAAAACAAGCAAATCCTTTTCCTTTATTTTTGTGATGGGCGTGTTTGTTAATAAGGGTCTGTAAGGTGTAAAGATGGTCGCGGTGGTTTGGTAGGAAGCCAGTCTGACTCTTACTCGTAGGAAGGCCAGTATCCGGGCGTTAATGATACTGCAGAACGCCTTCCCCAGGTTACTGCTCTCACAGATGCCTCAGTAACTGTTGGGGTCGAATTTGTCTCCACTTTTGTGAATTGGGGTTATAAGCCCTTGGTTCCAGATGTCAGGGAAGCAGCCCACACTCGGGTTGAGGTTGAATAATTTGAGCAGGGCCTCATGCAGCCCGGGACTGCAGTGTTTCAGTATCTCGCTGATGATGCTGTCGGGGCCCGCAGGCTTTCCTGGGCTTGAGGGCTTTTCACATATTCTTATCTTTCTTATTTAGAAAGTGTTTCTAGTGTTTCAGTGTCTTGCAGTAGCTGAGGCGTAATTCTGTATTGTTGGATTCTCTGTGTTTTTGGTTGGATAGTTCTAATAGTTTTCTAGTTGTTTTACACTCTGTGTCAAACCATTTTTCATTTTATTCCACTTTTGATTTGAAATGTTTTGGTTAGAAAGCTGTGCAGCATACTTTCTATTTCTGCACTACACGTTGTGTTCCTCAGCATTAATGCATTAATAGACTCTGGGTCCATGTCTGTAATGATGTAGACTCTGGGTCCATGTCTGTAATGATGTAGACTCTGGGTCCATGTCTGTAATGGTGTAATGGCGTACTCTACCATACTGTTGTCCAGGGCTGAGCTGTATATGTATCTGCCCAGAGAATCTCTCTCTCTCTCTCTCTCTCTCCTCTCTCTCTCTCTCTCTCTCTCTCTCTCTCTCTCTCTCTCTCTCTCTCTCTCTCTCTCTCTCTCTCTCTCTCTCTCTCTCTCTCCTCTCTCTCTCTCTCTCTCTCTCTCTCTCTCTCTCGGGTATAAAATATGAAATAAAACAAAACCAGGACAGACAAAGAGAGAGAGAAGGGGAGGAGAAAAAGGAGAGAAAGAAAGGAGACAGTGAGAGACAGGAGGGAGGAGAGTGAAGAGGGAAGCAGGGGAAAAATGAGAGAGGAAGAGGGAGGAGGTGAAAGTGAATGAGAGAGGGGGGAGGAAAGAGCTGCATTACTTGGCAATGGTTGTGTGACTTGACTGAGGTACAGAGAGAAGAGAGGGATCACATTGTGTGTATGTGGGAGGAGAGGGGAGGGGGAAGAGGAGAGAAAGAGAAAGGAAGAAGAGAGGGAGAAATGGAAGAGGTGTGAAGGAAGAGGGAGAGAGAGAGAACAGGAGGGTGAAAGAATTTTTTTTGTAATGTTTAATGTTTTGTAATGTTATATATTTCTTTGGCAAACATGTTTATTCTTGTCAGGCTAATAAAGCTTTTTGAATTGAATTAAGAGAGAGGAGGAGAGAGAGAGAGAGGAGAGAGAGAGAGGAGAGAGAGAGAGGAGGGAGGGGAGGGAGGGGGTGAGAGAGAGAGGAGGGAGGGGAAGAGAGAGAGGGAGGGAGGGACACAGAAAGGTCTAATTGTCACCATAGCAATCAGAGCATCACAGGCACGTAGAAAGAGGTAGGTCTGTCTGTTATCTTTCATCCTCCCTCTCTCTCTTTTCCCCCTCTCTTTCTCTCTTTCTATCCATCTGTAAACAGAAGTGAAAATGTCTGGCAGTCTATTAGCAATTTAATGTCTCTCTCTCTCTCCCTCCCTCCCTCCCTCTGTCTCTCCCCTCTCTCTCAGAATTGCTTGTGACACAAAGAGAGTCTGAGTGCTGAATCAAGGCTTGTGAATCGCGCTCCCTCTCTCTGTCTGTCGGTTTATTAATATGACTGTAGAAATATATCGAGATATCTCTCTCTGTCTGTCTGTTTATTAATATGACTGTAGAAATATATCGAGATATCTCTCCCTCTCTGTCTGTTTATTAATATGACTGTAGAAATATATCGAGATATCTCTCCCTCTCTGTCTGTTTATTAATATGACTGTAGAAATATATCGAGATATCTCTCCCTCTCTGTCTGTTTATTAATATGACTGTAGAAATATATCGAGATATCTCTCCCTCTCTGTCTGTTTATTAATATGACTGTAGAAATATATCGAGATATCTCTCCCTCTCTGTCTGTTTATTAATATGACTGTAGAAATATATCGAGATATCTCTCCCTCTCTGTCTGTTTATTAATATGACTGTAGAAATATATCGAGATATATTGGCATGACAGTAAAAATAATTGTGTTGCTCATACATGGCACAAACAACTAAATATATAGACAGAAAAAACATATATTTTAATATTAAACTCTATATTGAATAACTCCCTCCTTCCCTCTATATGAAACAGTACCCCCATCCCCCCCTATATCAAACAGTACCCACCCTCCCTCCCTGTATATTAAACAGAATCCCTCCCTCCCTCTCTCTTTTCCCTCTCTAGTGTGACGTGTTCATGGTTTGTCCTCAGGCTATGACAGGTCGCCACGTATTGACCAGCCAGTATGGCTGTGTGTTTGACAGCTTCTGGGTATTGTGCATGTTGTGGAATTCTGGGACTAAATCACCAAATTTGGGGAAGAAATGTCCCTTATATTTTTATATTTTTCACAGTGTGTTAGGAAGTGAATCTCTGTCTCGACCTCGCCTGTCTCACAGTGACCACAGCGCCAGTTCTCCCTGGCCAGCCAGGTTTGCCTGTGTCGGCCTTTTTCAATGGCCAGGTTGTGGTCACTGAGCCGGTATTTGGTCAGGATCTGCTCTGTTTTGTGTTTCTGACAGTTACCAGGTGTTCTGCCAGGGTATAATTTCTATTGAGGGTCCGATAGCACTCTAGTTTGTTTTGTGTTTTAGAGTTTGTATCCCAATGGTCCAGATAGGAGTGTTTCAGATGTTTTATAATTTGGTTTACACTAATTGGAATTGTTTTTGCAGTGCTGTCCTGAAGCTGACTGATGTCAGTGTTGCTCAGCTCAGTGAGCTTCAGGACCAGCTGGCTGAGGGGACTCTCTTATGGGCAGAGCTCTTGGTATTGCAGGGCGTTATGATGGAGTGAGTTTGGGTCACTATTTTTTAGATGAAGCCAGTATTTTAATGCTCTTTTTTGGATATTAATAATCAATGGATAAAGGCCTAATTCAGCCCTGCATGCATTGTTTGGTGTTTTTCTTTGTAATTTCATGATGTTTTTGCAGAACTCTGCATGCAGGGTTTCCGTGGGGTGTTTGTACCATTTTGTGTAGTCCTGGTTGGTGATTGGACCCCACACACACTTCACTGCCATAGAGAGCAATTGGCTGAATCACAAATTTTGACGGGGGGATTTTATATTATAGAGCCTCCTCTTTATGGCATAAAAAGCCCTGCATGCTTTCTCCTTTAGTGCATTCACTGCCAGGTTAAAGCTCCCTGACGCACTGATGGTCAGACCCAGGTATGTGTAGCTGCTGGTGTGCTCTAGGGTGGTGTTGCCTAGAGTGAAGTGGTACTTATTTCCCTGAGATCTGGCTTTCTTCTGGAATATCATGACTCTGGTCTTGTTCATGTTTACTGTCAGTGCCCAGGTCTGACAGTACTGCTCTAGCAGTGCCAGGCTCTGCTGCAGACCCTGCTCTGTGGGTGACAGCCGGACCAGGTCACTTGTTTGTGTGTGTGTCGTGGAGAGTGAGGCCAGGGACTGCAGACTGCTCCAGCACTGTAGCCAGCTCATTGATATAGATGTTGAACAGTGCTGGACTCAGACTGCAGCCTGTCTCACTCCACACCCCTGTGTGAAGAATTCTGTTCTTTTGTTACCATT